>NW_022639981.1:12771-13725 GCF_010583005.1 Odontomachus brunneus | reverse complement strand
CGATCCTTGCATATATTAAAATATCATGTTTTATATACGAGAAACACCTAAAATATAACTTCACATTTGTACATAAAAATAATGTACAACTAAAATGTAATGCAAACATTAGACTTTTTATATAACATGTTATATTAAAATTATGTTGCTATTATATTGTTGGTGTAACTTAATCAGTAAATAACATAATAACATAACAGTTTTATAACAGAATTATATCGCAGTTATAAAGGAAATTAAGTAACCTCAATATTAATAACGTATAACATTACTTAGTTATTTTGCAGTTATATAAGATTAATTGATGTTCCTATATAACCATAATATAACATGATATATTACATGTTACATCTATGAGTGGGAAATAATAATATAATAGTAACATACCAATAACTTTCATGCAATATTATCTGTTACAATCATTTCTATTGCAGTTATCTAACATTAATATCCCACACAGCACGTAATATTGCAGAAATATTGCAGTGATATTGCAATATAGTGGTAATATTACATATCACAGTGAAATATTACAGAAATATTACTGAAATATTGCACCTTTACATATATCATTGAAATATTACAGAAATATTACTGCAGTATTACATACTTATATCATTGAAATATTACACATTTATATCATTGAAATATTACACTTATATATTTGCAATATTATAGTTAAATTATAGCAATATATCATATTCTAAATAGAATGGTGACATTAATTGACATATCAATTTCTTTGACATTATAGACATCATTAAAACGTTATTACGGCGTCATTTAAAGTCACCTTCCCTTACAGAAATAGTATTTTTTAAAAGTTTCTTTTAAAATTTAGTATTTCAATTTGTTTAATTTGGATTTTCTTGGATTTTTTAATTCTTTTTTGTTTGGATTAATCATTATAACATTTTGTTAAAAATCTAAAAGTAATTATCACTGGTTCACTAC
>NW_022639981.1:10895-12570 GCF_010583005.1 Odontomachus brunneus | reverse complement strand
TAGTTTTCTCATGTTTCATAAACTACTACGTATCGAAGGTTGTCAAATACACTCCAAACTTTCGTGAAATCCTCCAGCGATAATTTCGATCCCAAGCAGTATAACCACTGGTCACCTATCCATGTCCTAATCGCATTAAACTGTTGCTTAACCTGACGATCGAGTGCTCACGCGGTGACTCTGATGATGTTCTTACAATTCAAGCTTATATAATGTATCCTTATAATACCCTTATAGAAATATCATACTAAGAATCATTGATAATTACTTATTATCCAGTATTTTTAATACTGAAAATAAGTAATTATTAATGATTCTTAGTATGATATTTTTATAAGGATGTTCACAGTACATTATAATATACTTAGCAAACATCAAATAATAGTTATATAATTTTTACTTAGTGTTTGTTGGATAATTTACTGATAGATATTGAAACAATGCAACAAAATTTGATATGCGATAAATATTGATGTAATGCCCTTATAGAAATATCATACTAAGAATCATTAATAATTACTTATTTTCAGTATTAAAAATACTGGATAATAAGTAATTATCAATGATTCTTAGTATGTATTTCAGAAACCATCGCTGATATAAATGTTTGATACACATGTTTGCACCTAACATGAGAATCCGAGTTACTAATTCTTGTGATAAATGGGAATTTGTTTGCAGTAAAGCTACACTTACGCTTCATCGAACTCATATCTATTCATAACAAAAGTAAAACTGTTTATAAAAATCGCGAACAGAAAACAAAGTACAACAATCTGTTAATTCATATAGTTATAACCTCAAAATATAATCACAGTATGTATAAAAGATTCACAATTTCTTAATTCGTCTTAGTATGTATTTCAGTATTAAAAATACTGGATAATAAGTAATTATCAATGATTCTTAGTATGATATTTCTATAAGGGCACTATAAGGATACATTATATAAGCTTGAATTGTAAGAACATCATCAGAGTCACCGCGTGAGCACTCGATCGTCAGGTTAAGCAACAGTTTAATGCGATTAGGACATGGATGGGTGACCAGTGGTTATACTGCTTGGGATCGAAATTATCGCTGGAGAATTTCACGAAAGTTTGGAGTGTATTTGACAACCTTCGATACGTAGTAGTTTATGAAACATGAGAAAACTAAGAATATATAAGTATAGTTTTTTAAATATTTTATGATTTTCTCACAGTAATATCATTATGATTTTCATCATTATATTACTGTGATGCATTTGCCGCGAACATTTTAATATTACTGTGATATCTTAGTAATATTCCAGTATTATTTCTGTTATATTCCCTGGTAATATTGCAATGAAAATATAATATTGCTGTGATATTTCTGCAATATTACGTGCTGTGTGGGATAACTGTGTTTGCTGGGATTATGTCCACCATCGCTGATATAAATGTTTGATACACATGTTTGCACCTAACATGAGAATCCGAGTTACTAATTCTTGTGATAAATGGGAATTTGTTGTGCAGTAAAGCTGCACTTACGCTTCTTCGAACTCATATCTATTCATAACAAAAGTAAAACTGTTTATAAAAATCGCGAACAGAAAACAAAGTACAACAATCTGTTAATTCATATAGTTATAACCTCAAAATATAATCACAGTATGTATAAAAGATTCACAATTTCTTAATTCGTCTTA
>NW_022639981.1:5755-6729 GCF_010583005.1 Odontomachus brunneus | reverse complement strand
AATAAGTAATTATCAATGATTCTTAGTATGATATTTCTATAAGGGCACTATAAGGATACATTATATAAGCTTGAATTGTAAGAACATCATCAGAGTCACCGCGTGAGCACTCGATCGTCAGGTTAAGCAACAGTTTAATGCGATTAGGACATGGATGGGTGACCAGTGGTTATACTGCTTGGGATCGAAATTATCGCTGGAGAATTTCACGAAAGTTTGGAGTGTATTTGACAACCTTCGATACGTAGTAGTTTATGAAACATGAGAAAACTAAGAATATATAAGTATAGTTTTTTAAATATTTTATGATTTTCTCACAGTAATATCATTATGATTTTCATCATTATATTACTGTGATGCATTTGCCGCGAACATTTTAATATTACTGTGATATCTTAGTAATATTCCAGTATTATTTCTGTTATATTCCCTGGTAATATTGCAATGAAAATATAATATTGCTGTGATATTTCTGCAATATTACGTGCTGTGTGGGATAACTGTGTTTGCTGGGATTATGTCCACCATCGCTGATATAAATGTTTGATACACATGTTTGCACCTAACATGAGAATCCGAGTTACTAATTCTTGTGATAAATGGGAATTTGTTGTGCAGTAAAGCTGCACTTACGCTTCTTCGAACTCATATCTATTCATAACAAAAGTAAAACTGTTTATAAAAATCGCGAACAGAAAACAAAGTACAACAATCTGTTAATTCATATAGTTATAACCTCAAAATATAATCACAGTATGTATAAAAGATTCACAATTTCTTAATTCGTCTTACTTACTTTTCGCAATTTTCGAATTTATAATTAGAACAAGACGAACATATATTCGGACGCAAAAGCTGGAAAAAGCAAAAGCGAGGAGATTAAAGAGTGTAAGCAAGTCTGTGTTCTGATATTCATTCTGACAAGGGGAGGACCGGGACTCATTAAAAAAAAATTATTGCTCACCTCCGTGAGC
>NW_022639981.1:5109-5745 GCF_010583005.1 Odontomachus brunneus | reverse complement strand
GTAAAGCTGCACTTACGCTTCTTCGAACTCATATCTATTCATAACAAAAGTAAAACTGTTTATATAAATCGCGAACAGAAAAGAAAGTACAACAATCTGTTAATTCATATAGTTATAACCTCAAAATATAATCACAGTATGTATAAAAGATTCACAATTTCTTAATTCGTCTTACTTACTTTTCGCAATTTTCGAATTTATAATTAGAACAAGACGAACATATATTCGGACGCAAAAGCTGGAAAAAGCAAAAGCGAGGAGATTAAAGAGTGTAAGCAAGTCTGTGTTCTGATATTCATTCTGACAAGGGGAGGACCGGGACTCATTAAAAAAAAATTATTGCTCACCTCCGTGAGCGAACTTGGATTTTACAAATTATGAAGTTAACTCACGAAGCCAACTGCACTGGTTGGAAGTACAGTTACCGGGAAGGCTCATATGGCGCGCCGTGCCCTTATAGAAATATCATACTAAGAATCATTGATAATTACTTATTATCCAGTATTTTTAATACTGAAAATAAGTAATTATCAATGATTCTTAGTATGATATTTCTATAAGGGCGGTGCGCTTCGGATATAGCCAATTTTCACAAATTTATTACTCCGAAACTAAGACTTATTCAATCAAACGCCA
>NW_022639981.1:4899-5099 GCF_010583005.1 Odontomachus brunneus | reverse complement strand
ATTTCTTAATTCGTCTTACTTACTTTTCGCAATTTTCGAATTTATAATTAAAACAAGACAAACATATATTCGGACGCAAAAGCTGGAAAAAGCAAAAGCGAGGAGATTAAAGAGTGTAAGCAAGTCTGTGTTCTGATATTTATTCTGACAAGGGGAGGACCGGGACTCATTAAAAAAAATTATTGCTCACCTCCGTGAGT
>NW_022639981.1:4608-4889 GCF_010583005.1 Odontomachus brunneus | reverse complement strand
GTGCGCTTCGGATATAGCCAATTTTCACAAATTTATTACTCCGAAACTAAGACCTATTCAATCAAACGCCGGGACACGTATCTTTTTTTTTCATCTCCAGAATAATTAAAAAAATTGGGGTCGAAATCCCAGGGTGAGTCACCTAATCCTCCCCTTGTAAGTACTGAAAATCGATAGTCTATGGGCAAGGATCCGTTCAATACTGCAAACGTTTTGTAACATCAAATGAAGCAATATGATTGGTTTATTCATCGCTCTAAAGCACTTGCAGCGCTAAACGG
>NW_022639981.1:4159-4598 GCF_010583005.1 Odontomachus brunneus | reverse complement strand
CTCCAGAATAATTAAAAAAATTGGGGTCGAAATCCCAGGGTGAGTCACCTAATCCTCCCCTTGTAAGTACTGAAAATCGATAGTCTATGGGCAAGGATCCGTTCAATACTGCAAACGTTTTGTAACATCAAATGAAGCAATATGATTGGTTTATTCATCGCTCTAAAGTTCTTTCATTGCGCTTGCAGCGCTAAACGGATCTTAGTTATATATACTATAGATTTTCAGTATTGGCAGTGAAAATCGAAACGTAGCCTCGATACTCAATAAGAGAGTTTGTGTTTTCTATAATTATTAATTAGCAAGATTTTTATTTTCAACAAATAAATTCTCTAAATCAGGACAGATTGATCAAATTCGGTACAAATCGGGACAGATTGGACAAATCGGTGTCCCGAATAGCACTTGAAAAAAATCGAGATGAAGGGTGAAAAATTGG
>NW_022639981.1:2811-4149 GCF_010583005.1 Odontomachus brunneus | reverse complement strand
CAAATTCGGTACAAATCGGGACAGATTGGACAAATCGGTGTCCCAAATAGCACTTGAAAAAAATCGAGATAAAGGGTGAAAAATTGGGACTGTCGCGAGAAAATCGGGACGTCTGGTCACCTTATTCGTATTGTATACATATGGTATATCCATGTACGAAAACATATGATTTATTGAAAAGAAGAAAATAGATATTTTTAAATGTAAATTATGTTTTTAAAAAGTATGTAAAAAGTATATTTAAAAATATTTACTTGTTTTAAAAGTAAAGAAAATACAAATAAATTATTTTATAAATTTAAATAAATTCAGACAGCACAAGATATAATTCGTACATACTATTTTCATACTGAATGTTCTGTAAACGTATGTAATATACTGAAAACATACCTATAACATTTCTCTTAGTATATCATATCTCGTACATTCTCGGGACATATTGAGAATATAGAAACATCGTATAATTTATATATGTATAGACCAATCATCGTTTTTATATGGGCGCTTCAGCCAGCTTCTTTCTATGCAAGTTATATGTATTAATGTATAATTATATATAATTTTATATAATTTTACATAATTATATATTTGGAAAAATTTTTGGTAATATACAGTTTACACTCCTCACCTTCGATTTTTACGAAAAAATACTCAATCGACGCGCTTTTTAAAGACAAACAACTTTTCTGTGTGGAAAAATCGTCGCTCTTTACTGCGAAACGAGAAATTAATCGACAAAGTTGATTAATATGTAGGTTAGAAAAACTGTCGATGATATACAGCAACATAGACGTTCCCCGTAAACAAACTGGGACGCTCGTAAGCCTCAATTCGGTGGTTCCTACTATCTTGGCGACATAGGATGTGATATTATTTAAAAAAAAGTTTTAAAACTTTTTTATTAAATAATATCATCTCCCTATAGTATGCGATAGCTATGATAGTCTGTGACTAACATAACCTGATTTTAACCTCACATTGTGAAATGACGTGTTGTATATGAACTTACTCTGCTGCAGTATGTAAATGCCCAAATAGCACGGGAACGTTCTGAGGACGTTCTGAATTGATCGCAATGCGTATATTACGATCATCTCAGAATGTTCTCATATGTACTGCGATCGACTGAGTACGTTCTGAGTACGTCACTATGTCTGGGGTAGCAGCTACTATAGAATTTCGCTGCGAATGTCGTGCGAACGTTCGCAGCGATGTCGGCAGTCTCAGGACGAAATGAAAACGGAAAGATTTCAGTACATCACGTATATCCTTTAAAGAAATATCATACTAAGAAATTATTCTTCTTATTCTAGTATGATAAATTATAATTATTATATC
>NW_022639981.1:1799-2801 GCF_010583005.1 Odontomachus brunneus | reverse complement strand
CGAATTAATTACGAAAGATCAAGGGAAAGCTGAATGGTAGAGGATTGACCGTTCAAGTCACAGCGCAGCCCAATAATATAGCGCGCGGATGTCGCGCGTGGCGATTGGAAGACAACGCACCACTGCCTATACTTAGGAGCTGTGCTCCTATGTCTTGCCTCGGCGCGGTGGGACAAGACGTACGCTGAGAGAAAAAAATAATTGGAATAATTATAATCTCATTATATTTTATAGTTTATTTTGGCCTCAAACATATATTTATAGTTCATCTAAACATGAAGATATAGCAGAATGAACACAGACTTATAGTTACCATTTTATTACTCTATGTGTATACCCTTATAGAAATATCATACCAAGAAATACTGAAAAATTATAAGTGATTAAATATTACCAGTAATTCAATAATTTTTTGGCTAGTACTTAATTTCTGGTGAATACTGATAATAAAATCACTGTTAAATATTGATAGTAATCAAATACTGAGAATTATTATGCAAAGATAAAAATGAGAAAATTATAATGTTTACAAAAATATACTACTTATATTCCTAATTTTCTCATGTCTCATAAACTACTAGATATCGAAAGTTGTCAACACATTCCAAACTTTCATGAATCATCCTGTGATAATTTCGATCCCAAGCGGTATACCACACTGGCCACCCATCCATGTCCTGACCGCATTAAACAACTGTTGCTTAACCTGACGATCGAGCACGCACGCGGTGACTCTGATGACTCCAACGATGTTCTTACGATTCATGCTGTTTCGAACGGCCCGAGGGTGGAGAGCGGCCGGTTCGTTTTGCGAGATGCGGATAGATGTCCGCTCGCCGCGTGGAGACCGCGGTCTTCGTCGCTAGCAGTCCGCTATCCAGCGGCCCCGTAAGATCACGTGGGGTGCAAGTGATTCGCGAAGTTCTTCGGCGACGGGAGTCTTTGGCTCCGTGTTTTGGTGTGTCGTCGACTCGAGTAAAGCGAGCTAGGTCAATCGAAGCG
>NW_022639981.1:0-1258 GCF_010583005.1 Odontomachus brunneus | reverse complement strand
TTAGTTATATATACTATAGATTTTCAGTATTGGCAGTGAAAATCGAAACGTAGCCTCGATACTCAATAAGAGAGTTTGTGTTTTCTATAATTATTAATTAGCAAGATTTTTATTTTCAACAAATAAATTCTCTAAATCAGGACAGATTGATCAAATTCGGTACAAATCGGGACAGATTGGACAAATCGGTGTCCCAAATAGCACTTGAAAAAAATCGAGATAAAGGGTGAAAAATTGGGACTGTCGCGAGAAAATCGGGACGTCTGGTCACCTTATTCGTATTGTATACATATGGTATATCCATGTACGAAAACATATGATTTATTGAAAAGAAGAAAATAGATATTTTTAAATGTAAATTATGTTTTTAAAAAGTATGTAAAAAGTATATTTAAAAATATTTACTTGTTTTAAAAGTAAAGAAAATACAAATAAATTATTTTATAAATTTAAATAAATTCAGACAGCACAAGATATAATTCGTACATACTATTTTCATACTGAATGTTCTGTAAACGTATGTAATATACTGAAAACATACCTATAACATTTCTCTTAGTATATCATATCTCGTACATTCTCGGGACATATTGAGAATATAGAAACATCGTATAATTTATATATGTATAGACCAATCATCGTTTTTATATGGGCGCTTCAGCCAGCTTCTTTCTATGCAAGTTATATGTATTAATGTATAATTATATATAATTTTATATAATTTTACATAATTATATATGAAAAATTTTTGGTAATATACAGTTTACACTCCTCACCTCCGATTTTTACGAAAAAATACTCAATCGACGCGCTTTTTAAAGACAAACAACTTTTCTGTGTGGAAAAATCGTCGCTCTTTACTGCGAAACGAGAAATTAATCGACAAAGTTGATTAATATGTAGGTTAGAAAAACTGTCGATGATATACAGCAACATAGACGTTCCCCGTAAACAAACTGGGACGCTCGTAAGCCTCAATTCGGTGGTTCCTACTATCTTGGCGACATAGGATGTGATATTATTTAAAAAAAAGTTTTAAAACTTTTTTTTTAAATAATATCACCTCCCTATAGTATGCGATAGCTATGATAGTCTGTGACTAACATAACCTGATTTTAACCTCACATTGTGAAGTGACATGTGTTGTATATGAACTTACTCTGCTGCAGTATGTAAATGCCCAAATAGCATGGGAACGTTCTGAGGACATTCTGAATTGATCGCAATGCGTATATTACGATCATCTCAGAATGTTCTC
>NW_022639980.1:12348-13946 GCF_010583005.1 Odontomachus brunneus | reverse complement strand
AACGGCTTGGGCGGCTATATGCCGACACTCGTCCCCAAAGGGTTAAGATATAGAACTGGCATATTCTTTATGTTGTTTGTAATTTTACTATTTTTAAACAAAGCAAGAAGAAAGGAAGAAAGGAGAAAGTACAGAAAGCGGGAAGAAAAAAGAAATTATAAGAAAAGAAGAAATTACACAAATAGATAAGGAATAAATAATAGAAATAAAGCAAGAAGATAGAAAATAGAGATATGCAAGCTAGTAAAACAGGAAAGGTTACTTTTTAATGTAATTCATTATTATTACTCGTTATTTCAAAAAAAAAAATACGTTGTGACTGTTGCTTGAATACTTAGTGTCGTTTCTACTTTCTATATAGCTAAATATATAGCTAAATTAAGTAATAAGGAGATAAAAGAGGAAGGGAAAGAAGAGGAGAATAAAAGAAGGAGAGAAAGGAGAGAATGTGTGAGAAGAAATGAAGAGGAGATTGAAAAAATGAAGATAAATAATACGACGATAAAAAAAACTTTAAGTTACCTGGGAAACATTTACAAGCACAGTAACGCTACATAATGTATGTATTGATATACCAGGTGTACAAGTATGAAATGTGGATTTGAGAAAACAGATCGCGCACCAATGCAGTGTATGGTATAAAGATTTGACATTTATGCCATTTTGTTGTGCCATCAATAAGTGTCAAACGCGCATGAGTGATAAATTGAAAAAGTGTTTGCATAGTGTTGCGTTGCTGTGTTCAATTTGTCGAAATTTATACTAAATAAAAAGCATTCGCGGACGGCATTAATTTTTTATTTTCATTTGAAGAAAACTGCTGCTGAATCATACCGATTACTTCGAGAAGCTTATGGTGAACATGCTCAGTAGGTATATAAGGGGGGTTCTAACTCTGGTCCTCTGAGGGGGGGTGCGGGGCGAGGGGAACTGATGGCGCGGGGGCTAACGTCACGCGGGAGAGGGGACTTACCGACATTTCTTTTTTACCGACATATTACCGGTATTTTTACCAACATATTTATTTTTTACCAACGTATATATATTTTTACCAACATATTTATATTTACCAACATATTTTTTTTACCGACATATTATTACCGACATAATTGGTAATTTTTATTGACCCTGCGATTTGTTTTTACCGACATGTCTTTCCACATATTTTTTAACATAATATCGATATAATTGACCGTTTCATCAATCCTCCCCGACGTGTTCGCGGCCTTTTCCCCCCTTCCTGTTGGCAGCGGTTCGCGAGCGGCCCGCGCCACCCACTCGCCTTTCCCCCTCTCCGGCCACGGCGCGCCTAGAATATTATCGAATATTCCAGAAAGATCTTTTGATGAGAACATTCGGTCTCGAAAAGAATTTTATCTAATGCATAGAGATACTTTGATGGGTAGAGACACAATAAGTCCGCTATGGTATTTTCGTCTACCGAATTTAGCTTCATCGATTTCGACAATTACGTTCTCACCGCCTAATTCTTTCTCACCATCTGATATCCATTGCGCTACAAGCTGTATACGTATATTCTTTAGCGTACATATATATGTATGTGTATATATATATATTGTAACGTCCCGTTTGGTCGC
>NW_022639980.1:11884-12338 GCF_010583005.1 Odontomachus brunneus | reverse complement strand
CGTATCGCGGTATTCCACTTCGAATGTCACGCCACAAACGTTCGATATTCTGAGTATGCACTCCCGTATTTGGATCCACAAAATTTTCAGAGTGATTTACTCTTCTATGCGTGTAGTTATAATCGTTTAATTTGTCATATGCTTTCCAACAATCGCTATGGATAATTGTACCTGGTACAATACGACGACGTATAATCGATATCAATACTTGAGATGATCTGCTTTCAACAGGCACAACAAATAAACGACCTGTAGATCGTTCGATGGCTCCAAACAACCATTGCCCAGCCACAATACGTCCGCGATGGTATTTTCGTCTACCGAATTTAGCTTCATCGATTTCGACAATTACGTTCTCACCGCCTAATTCTTTCTCACCATCTGATATCCATTGCGCTACAAGCTGTATACGTATATTCTTTAGCGTACATATATATGTATGTGTAAATATATA
>NW_022639980.1:10025-10244 GCF_010583005.1 Odontomachus brunneus | reverse complement strand
TCTGTTCGTTGCAGTGTATAGCCGCAGAGTGGAATCTCCTTAGTTGTCATGAGAGCGAAAGTGATGTCCTGAGTGATGAGTGAATAGACGACGAAAGAATTATGTGGTGGTGTGGTGTCGTCACTAATTTTCTTCGCATATCCTTCATATAAGACATCGTAGCCATGGAAGTCGCACGTTGTTACTGGTACGGTGTTCCAAAATGTGTGGCCATCATCA
>NW_022639980.1:7597-9660 GCF_010583005.1 Odontomachus brunneus | reverse complement strand
GAGAGAGTCACCAGCAAGATGCCGATGAGTAGCATGTTGTTGTTGACTCCTGTGAACCAAATAGTATTAGCGTGACTTATTCTAGATTTTTAATACTGTGTTAAAGCTAATATAAGAGTATAATAATATATTAATATATTTGTTATTATATATGTTCCTTATATATTTTTTTATTTTTATTCTATTATTATTATTTTATTATTTTTTTTTCCTTTTTTTTTTTATTATTATTATTATGCCCCTTGTAGTCGGGGGTTAGCAGCGAATTGGTAAGCTATTGACTAGATTTTCACTCGTCCTGCACCGGAAGGTGAGGAAAAACTCGAGCGATTATATGAATATTATATATTGTTCATTATCGAATACAATGGAATACATAGAATATAGTGACTTTAACGCCGAAGTGACGTTTTACAATTATTGAGTTATTGGGTCCCTTTATGTGTATAATAATCATGATAATCAGTGTATAATAACCAGATTTTTATATGTAAGTGGTATTGTAATAACGCATCGTTGTGAATGAAATGATTACTTGAATTAGATTATATACGAAGTATATCAATATGTTTAAGTATAATATATAATGTAGTAATGTGAAATTGCGAGGTTTACTGATCCTCGTCATCTAACAAATGGGTATTAATTTCTGGCGATTCCTCATCTGTCCAAATGGACAGTTCGATTATTTTTTCCCTTTTGTGATCGTAAATAAAATTACTTATATTTGCGGGATCTATTCCCATGTGAATTTTGATTTCAGTAATTGCTTCTATATAAGCCGAATAGCAAATTTGGCAATCTCGAATTGATTGTGTGCGCGCGGTGCTAGTGTTGCATCCGATGCAAGATATTCTTAATTTATTTCCTTCGGTTATTCCATGCCAAGAGGCAGAGCTGTATTCTATAAAGAAATTTAAACGATTCATGCAATCGCTGCATAAGGGATGCTGTGATTGTCCGTCTCTTATATAACCAAAGGCAGTTGTGCACCGGGCATTTTCGATATCGGGAAATCCTTTTATGAGGGGGTGGATGTAGGGTGCAAGTCTGTTGGGTCTGCACATTCTGGAATGTGGAATTTTACAATACGATTAGTGAAATGATTATAAAGCATGGAGGTTATTTTGTTTGTTCTGTATCCTTTAGTGTTGAGTGTGTCGAAGACTTGTTTATATCTGTGGAAACAGGGAAGACAGAGTACTATAGGCTCGACTACAGCTAGAGCGCGATTACAAAGCAAGCAATAGGCTTGTTCTATTTCTCCAAGTGCGAATCCATGAAATATCCCGTATTTTAATCCGGGTGGGCAAGATTTTCGTATGTAGCATTTTATACATAGAACCCCTGGTTGGGTTTGATATTTGTATCCAGCTAGTATGACGCATTTTACGCTCATCATACTAGGGTATTGTGCTAATATTTCATCGAGCTTACTCATCTTGAATTATGGAAATGTTGTTAATAGAAGGTTTTAGTTTTAATATCGTAACCGTTGTTAGTTAGTGAATAGTGGAATGTTTATTTTCAAAGAATGTTAGTGTGTTGGTAATGTGATTAAAAATATGAAGTTAGCATAGAAATAAGTGTGTGGAGATATATTTGAAGCCTCCCGTCCGTAAGCACCTTGATTTAGTGACGTTAAATGAAATGCGGACGGTCTCCACGGGCTGTGGTCTAAAAATCAGCAACACCCTGAAACAGAGGTGTCGATTAGTTTTGTTCATCCTGGTTCTATATGTGAAAGCTTTAACTTGTCCATGTGTACTGTGCGTGTTCTCCTTCCATATTGTATAGTGATATTATTATTGGGTAATATTTCTGAAACTTTGTATGGTCCTGTATACTGATCTGGGAATTTTCCTTTAACGGGTTCTTTTAATAAAAATACGAAGTCTCCTTCCTTAAAATTTGCGGGGTTAATGCGCTTATCGTAGTAATGTTTATTTCTTTCCTTGGATTTAATTAGATTTTGTCTGGCTTCTTCTTGTGTTTCTTGTAAGCGCTGGAATAATTCGGAAAGATATTCTTGGTATGTTGGTTCTAAATTTTCTTCAAGTTGT
>NW_022639980.1:6089-7238 GCF_010583005.1 Odontomachus brunneus | reverse complement strand
TCACTACTTTCTGTTTCATCTATCATTTCTTGATCTGACTGTTCATCTTCTGAATTTGAAAATATATTGTCCCATTCTATATTTCGAGTTTCTGGTTGGAGTATATTATTAGTGTCACTATTACTATCATTGTAAGGTATTACTATTTCCATAGCTGGTTCTTCATTATTTATAGTTTGAGAATCTTGAGTGACTGTTGGAGGGAATGGAAATGCATGTTCCGTATTTACGGGAGGTGAAGGTAAGGCATTGTCATCTGGATCTTCGATCAATGGTTCGTTTGGTAAGGGTCTTATTGCGGGGCGCGAACTATCGCGAGTGTCACTACAGCGTGGTTTGCTGGGTGCAGTTTGATAAGAAAATAATGATTCATTTGAGGATTCATTAAGGGTAGATGGGTTTTGAATAGAAAGGGGATTGCTTGAGGCAATTGGAGGATTTCTCGACAAAGCGTCTGCATTACTATTAAGGGTTTTTTTTTTATATTGGATTTCAAATTCATACTCCGATAGTTTAGTGCGCCACTTCCACAGTCGGGAAGATGGGTCCTTAATTGAATTGAGCCATACTAAAGGTTTATGGTCGGTAATAATTGTAAATTTTCTTCCGTATAAATATGGCCTAAAATAATTGGTACAATATGCAATAGCTAGACATTCTTTTTCTATCGTAGAATAGTTTTGTTCTGCTGAGTTCAGAATTCTTGAAGTGTACGCGATTGGAAGATCCTTTCCGACCAGTCCTTGACTTAAAACTCCGCCTATGGCGAATCCTGACGCGTCTGTCGTTAAGTTAAAGGGTCGTGAGAAGTCGGGATATTGTAACAAAGGTTCAGTGATTAAATAATTTCTCAAGATTTCGAAAGCTTGTGCTTGTTGTTCTCCCCAATCGAATTGTCTATCTTGCTTTAATAAATCAGTTAAGGGTTTGGCTATTTTGGAAAAGTTGGAAATGAAACGTCTATAATATCCGGAAAGTCCTAAAAATTCTTTAATGTTTTTCTGAGTTTTTGGCGTAGGAAATTCCTTGATGGATTTGATTTTTGACGGATCTGGTTTAACACCGTCTGAACTTATTATGTGCACAAGGTAAGCTACTTCGTGACGCAAAAATTCACATTTATCGGGTTGTAAAGTTAAATTAGCTTCC
>NW_022639980.1:4792-6079 GCF_010583005.1 Odontomachus brunneus | reverse complement strand
TGCATTACCTAGCTGGTCTAAAATGTCTGTAATATTCGGAAGGGGATAGGCGTCTCCTATAGTTTTTTCGTTTAATAGTCGATAGTCGATTACCATGCCCCATCTTTTATTACCGTGTGAATCGGCCTTTTTAGGAACGATCCAAAGAGGTGAATTATAGGGGGATCTCGAAAGTTCTATAACATCCTTTTGTAATAAATCGTCAACTTGTTTATCCACTTCTTCTTTATGAATAAGTGGAAACCTATATTGTTTTACATGAATTGGGACTTCATTTGTTGTGGGGATTGTATGTTCAGCAAAGCTAGTAATTTCTAATCTTTTATTTGGTAAATGGAATCTATCTGAATTTTCATGAATCAAAGCTTTTACGTGTCTCTCTTCTTCACTATTTAAATGATCAAGGCGCAGCAATTTTAATATTAAATCTTCTCTCGCTGGAGAAGTGGGATTGAAAAATGTATTAGCGGCACTACAGGCAGTCACGGGCCCTCGGTCGCGACCGTTCTGTGTGTCTAAGGAAGTAGAAATTGAGGATTCAACGTGAGGGGAAATTGTCTCGAAGACTGAAGGGGAATCAGACGGACCGTGAGTACCGGCAAGCCCTCGGGAAGCGGTACTAACACTGAGATTTTCCTGGCCTCGGTCAGGGATCTCAAGTGTATCCAAAGTTTCAAAGTCGATTAATTAGACATAGGGGACCTCAGCGTTAATTTCCTCAGAAGTTGTATTGACAATTGGAGTATATGCTTTGCCTTTATTATTAGAAACTACGGCATTACCTAGATATATGCCGTCCCTAGATTTTAATGATGGAATATACCCCTAAGTTTTTTCGGGGTTTGTAATAACAACGTAAAAGGGCGTGATTGTACGTGGTTTGACATTAATACATTCTACCTCGGCGAATGGAATACGTACTGAATCACTTGAAATAATTTTTTCTTTATAATTAATGTTTGCATTATGTTGCATAAAAAAGGCGGTGCCTAAAACACCATGTTGCTTAAGCGCGAAACTCTCGGGTAAAATGTAGAATTCTGTTCGTTTCCTGAGTAATTCTAATGAGACAGAGCCTAAAGTGCGGACCGGTTCCGGCGAAATGCCTTGCAGAATTAATTCATTATTTTTATCTATCTCTACGTCTTCCTTGAGACAACTTTGTCTAATTAAATTGATGTCCGAACCCGAATCAATCATGAATGTATAGGCTCTGTTAAAATCTTTTGATGATAAAATGATGTTAGGTGCGCTTGTTTTAATTTTCACTGGACAGGCTCGTTTGTC
>NW_022639980.1:2441-4414 GCF_010583005.1 Odontomachus brunneus | reverse complement strand
CTAAATCTCGATATCCTTCAATTTTGACGCGAATTAATAAATCAGAGGGCAAACCATTTATAAAACTATCTAAAACATCTATGTCGATGCTATCAATTATATATTCGTCAAGTCGATTATGGAGTTCTAATTCTCCATCAATTATTGCAGTTCTTAATTCTTTAATTCGTGAAATGTAGTCAAAAATATTTTCGTTGAGTTTCATATAGGCATTTCCTAATTCGCCTCTATATTGATTTAATGATTTGTTAGGTCCAAAAATTTGTTTTAATTTACGAGTCAATGCGGTGCCTGAATTAAAGTGAGAGCCTTCGATGGCTGTGTATGCATGACCAACTAATTTATTGAGTATTAATTGAATTAAATATTGTTCTTGGTATGGCGGTATCAAATCTAATGCGCGTTCGCAAAGTTTGCTAAATTGAAAGACGGACATCCGCTGTCCATCGTACTTCGGAATTGAATCTGCGATATCTTTTAATCGAATAGGATATTGTTCATTTAAATTGGAGGAATTAACGGGGGTTGCAGGAATTTGTATTCCTTCTTCATGAATTTGTTGTGTGATTTGAGGTGTGTTTCGTAAAGAATTTACTTGTTCTTAAAGGGTGCTGAATTGATTCATTAAGGGTCTGAATGTAGATATTTCTTTGTGTAGATTAGACATTGCGGCTTGCATGTTTTGTGTGTCTATTAGTGTCCTATTGTGTGCGGCTATGTCTTTTCGCACTGTATTCTCCCTTTCGCTAATTGCTTCTTCTCTTTCGCGAATTAATTTCTCTCTTTCTTCTAATTGTTCTAAGCGCTCTAATCTACTTCTGACATTTTCTGCTTCTTCCGCAGTCATTTCGGAAATGGGTTTGTTTGAACTTGACCTTAGGTTTCGAGATGTCATATTAAATTTATGTGTAGTGTATAGTGTAAATACTGCTTCCTAACGATGTCACTTTTAACCGATCACACCGCGCTGCCACCAGATTTTTATTATGTAACATCCCGTTTGGTCGCTCAGATTAACGAAACGTTTGCTCTCTCTTTGTTTTAGACCTACCTGCATACACCGGCAATAGTCTGGGGAGGTGGAGAGCTGTGCACCGAGAGGAAGTTTCAAGAGAGTGTAGTGTTGTGCAAGAAATAATGTAATGATAACTATAATAAATGATAAATTATTGAACTGAATAAAATGAATTTATACTGACCACGTGCTTTATTCGTCCTTTAATAATTAATAAAGAGATAATTAATATATTGAAGATTTATTTGAATAATACGATAAAGTAAAAGTTAATAAAAAGCAAAAGTCTATAAGAACGATCGAAGTAGGTTTTGAATTATGGATCTGGAATGTTAGGATGGTAAATTCAGTTTGGGTTTAGTGTGTTCTTAATAAGGCTCAACAATCAAGGAGCTCTGTCAGAGTCTCGTTCAGAAATCCCACGCTTAGGAAATCCTCATCACGCGCTACTCTGCAATTCGCTGTATTAATAATTAAGTTCCGGAGCATACGAGACGCTGCCGAAACTGTCAGAGCTCTGTATTATAAGCAAAAGAATCTGCCAGGAGCAGTTAAGCTACCTGAAGCAGAGATAGAGAGAGAAAGAAACGCTATTACGACGGCGATTATGGTAGACACTAGGACTACCGTAGCTCTGCAGTAAAGTGTATATATGTATGTACGTGAATAGGTTAGGGATGGAAAATAATAGATCGTCCTTAGAGCTTATAAAATCATACTAACTGGGTCTAGTAGGAAAGGAACTTGAATCGTATAGAATTTGAATATAATATCAATATATATATTTTACCTTAAAGTGTGATATAATTATGTAGTGTAATATATATATAATTGTAGTGTATAATAGGTCTTCGTTAGACAGTTTGATCTGAAAAGCCAAGGGATATACGCGACGTGATGCTGGATAAGAATTAATAAAGTCGCCCTTAAAGAGGATATGTTGTAACTTGATATGGGG
>NW_022639980.1:1933-2169 GCF_010583005.1 Odontomachus brunneus | reverse complement strand
ATATATATATATATATATATATATATATATATATATATATATATATATATTTGTAGTGTATAATTGGTCTTCGTTAGACAGTTTGATCTGAAAAGCCAAGGGATATACGCGAGGTGATGCTGGATAGGAATTAATAAAGTCGCCCTTAAAGAGGATATGTTGTAACTTGTTATGGGGTTTATGAGCGAATACTAAAGAGGTGCTGAGACTGGTATTTATGCTAGAATAGTTCTACA
>NW_022639980.1:1217-1502 GCF_010583005.1 Odontomachus brunneus | reverse complement strand
ATCTCCCGAACAAATGCTTTATAGCAACGGGCCGGTGAGAGGAATTAATACAAAAATTGAAGTGTGTAGATTTAAGTGTATGAGTTGAGTTCGGCGATGAACGAGTGCGAGATGTGTAAGACTGTGTGTGTAGAGCTGCACTACGTCGAAGATTATGTTTGAGACTTATGAAAAATTTTGCGGAACTGCTCCGGGCGCGCTTGGGGCCTGGCTTTTATAGGGCTTCTGACGGGGCTTCGTTCGGTTCCGGCGGCTTCCGACGGCGGTCGGGCTGCAGCGCCGAAT
>NW_022639980.1:563-918 GCF_010583005.1 Odontomachus brunneus | reverse complement strand
GATTATGTTTAAGACTTATGAAAAATTTTGCGGAACTGCTTACGTCGAAGATTATGTTTAAGACTTATGAAAAATTTTGCGGAACTGCTTACGTCGAAGATTATGTTTAAGACTTATGAAAAATTTTGCGGAACTGCCCCGGGCGCTCTGGGGGTACGGCTTTTATAGGGTTTCTGACGGGGCTTCGTTCGGTTCCGGCGGCTTCCGACGGCGGTCGGGCTGCAGCGCCGAATTTCAGGGTGGCATGGTGACCTCAAGTCGGTCTTTTCCAAAGGGATTTCACCGCGCTTCGGCTTCTCGGTACTGTGTGCGGGTGGCTGGATGACGTGATGTCCGGTGGCGTGATGCATAGCGA
>NW_022639980.1:0-308 GCF_010583005.1 Odontomachus brunneus | reverse complement strand
TGGGGGTACGGCTTTTATAGGGTTTCTGACGGGGCTTCGTTCGGTTCCGGCGGCTTCCGACGGCGGTCGGGCTGCAGCGCCGAATCCTAGAGTGGCACGGTGGTCCCGAGTCGGTCTTTTCCAAAGGGATTTCACCGCTCTTCAGCTTCTCGGTACTGTGTGCGGGTGGCCGGATGACGTGATGTACGGTGGCGTGATGCATAGTGACGCGATGACATCATGCTGAACGCGTTTGTTCGTGTCCTAGCGAGTTTGCTAGGCGAATATTCTATATTATTTGAATTTCCTACCAATTCCTTCGTCATGTA
>NW_022639979.1:13735-13962 GCF_010583005.1 Odontomachus brunneus | reverse complement strand
AATCAGAGGGCAAACCATTTATAAAACTATCTAAAACATCTATGTCGATACTATCAATCATATATTCATCAAGTCTGTTATGGAGTTCTAATTCTCTATCAATTATTGCAGTTCTTAATTCTTTAATTCGTGAAATGTAATCAAAAATATTTTCATTGGGTTTCATAAAGGCATTGCCTAGTTCGCCTCTGTATTGATTTAACGACTTGTTGGGTCCAAAAATTTGT
>NW_022639979.1:9473-11831 GCF_010583005.1 Odontomachus brunneus | reverse complement strand
TACGGCGTTCTATGTCTCAGGTCAGCACGAATCGGCCTCTGGTTATCGCGGAGTTTATATACTGTAATGATCGCGAAAAATTGAAGTTTCTGGGGCTGGGACGTTACACTCTCTTTAAGAACGATCTCTATCCAATACATCCTTTACACTCTGGCAAACCTTACATACATTCTTTGGTCTCGATGCTTCACTGGCTCATGCGTCAGTCGTAAGCCATACGCTTTTACACACATTCCTGCAGAGCTGCGGTGTACTTGTGACACCATATTACTGCTTGTGTACCGAGTAGCGTTAACCGCTCTTAGTCACATTATTCTTGCTTTCTAAGTCTGAGCTCTGACAGTTTCGGTAGCATCTCACGAGCGCTCCGGAGCTTAATTAATCACAGCGAATTGCGAGGTACCGCGAGAAGGCCTCCTGACTGACAAGTCGGTCGAGACCCGATCGAGACTTCGACAGATTCATTGCAACCAGGATCTTATTATATAAAATCTTGAGAGACCAGAGACAACTTCACTGCTTATTTCCATACCTTACCACATTAATCGTTCTTACTGAGATTTTCCAATTAAAATCAAATCAAGTACAGCGTAGAACATTTTATTCAATATATTAGATGCCGAAGAGATGCGGCAAGAGGTATAGAGAGCGACTACGCAGGTGGATATCACGCACTGCGGAACAGCGAACGCCTGTCTCCGTCGTAACTAATTCTCCAAACTCTACGGAACAAGGGTATTTCATTATTAACACAAACACTAATTATATCGAGTTTCGCGCCTCATTAAAACCATTATCGTCAGAGCCCGTCGCGCCGACAGTGCCCGTTATTAAAGAGGAACCTACATATATCGAATTAAAACCACGAGACCAGCGGGTCCCGAATCCGAATTTAGATTTACATCCGAATCTAACTAGTAGCGAACAAGCAGTAGTTGACGCGCTAGTGAGTGTACTGACAGACAACTAATAAACCACGTTTTAAATATTAAATCCATTTCATTCTTCAAGAATCACATACTACGATCCAATATTATTCAAGATACATCCTTTTAGTATTTTTCCTCGATTTCCTTTATTTAGTAGACTTTCCCTTATTGCAAAACCCCGCCCTCAAGGCATTAAGTCTACATTATTAGTATTTTCAGTACAATTTCAGAATCGTATATTTTTCATGTTTTAAATTCTTTATTTCTTATTCCATTTACATACATCAATCAGAATCATTTTGCATTATATTTCCGTTCTACTACTTATTATCATTTAACTATTTTTCATAGAAAGTTATTACTTTCGAGTCACTTCACTCTCATTACACTTAAATACACACTTAAATAACTTCCTCTCGATTCACCGCTCTCTACCAGCCCTGGCTATTGTCGGTGAA
Source organism: Odontomachus brunneus (assembly GCF_010583005.1). Lineage (NCBI taxonomy): Eukaryota > Metazoa > Arthropoda > Insecta > Hymenoptera > Formicidae > Odontomachus > Odontomachus brunneus. The sequence continues at coordinate 10,444 of NW_022639979.1, read as the reverse complement.
TGCAGGCAGGCCTAAAACAAAAGAGAGCAAACTTTTCTTGTGTCTGAGTGGTCGCAAGGGACGTTACATAATTGGTGGCAGTGTAACGTCCCAGTCCCTAAAATCTTTAAATTTTCACGCCGTTATAATACCATGATATCACTTTAACCCGAGGCCGATTTGCGCTAACCTGAGAGGTAGTATATAACTTAAATTGTTCTAACGGAAAGCCTTACTCATTCATTCGTCAGAAACGGTTAAGAATAAAACTCAATATATTGTCAAAACTGGTAAAGCAAGTAGTTAGTAAAAACCATACATGACGAAGGAATTAGTAGGTAAGCCGAATAATATAAGAATATTCGCGAAGAGAACCCGCTTAGGCACGACAAAACGCACTCAGCATGACATCATCTCGAAGCTATATATCACGCCATCGCACATAACGTCATCCAGCCACCCGCACGCAGTACCGAAAAGCTGAAGAGCGACGGAATCCCTTTGAGAAAGACCGACCCGAGACCACCGAGGCGCCGTCGAATTCGGCGCTGCGAGCCGACCGCCGTCGGAAAGCGTCGGGAACGTACGAAGCCCCCGTTGGAGCCCTATAAAAGGCGTGCTGTCACGTCCGGTGAAAACCCGGACCGTATTTTTCATTTTCGAAAAGAAGCAACTCTCCAGCAAATTAACCCTTTCTTAACCCTTTCACCTTAACCCTTCCCCCCCCGATCAAGGGCAACCCTTTACCTTAACCCATTCACTACCCCACCATCAACCCTTCCTCCACCCACCGTCACACGACATCTAAATTTTCCTAAGTCCCTTACATCTAAATTTTTCTACACCTAAATTTTCCTAAGTCCCTTACATCTAAATTTTTCTAAGTCCCTTACATCTAAATTTTTCTACATCTAAATTTTTCTAAGTCCCTTACATCTAAATTTTTCTAAGTCCCTTACATCTAAATTTTTCTAAGTCCCTTACATCTAAAT
>NW_022639979.1:8660-9191 GCF_010583005.1 Odontomachus brunneus | reverse complement strand
TCGAACTTAGAATATTTTTCACGTATTCGAACTTAGAATATTTTTCACGTATTCGAACTTAGAATATTTTTCACGTATTCGAACTTAGAATATTTTCACGAATTCAAACTTAGAATATTTCACGCATTCGAACTTAGACTGCTTTGCGCCACCTTAAAGTAAACTAGAGTAATAGCGACCAACAAGAGCCCCCTCACCACCCACCTACCACTTAACCCTTTGACACTTGTTAACCCGTTACCACCCACTCACCCCTTTTTTCAACCTCTTCACCCCTTTCCATTCCGTACCAGTTCCTTTAACCCTTTCTTCAACCCTTCCTCGCTACGTTTACTTTTGCGTCTACGATCTCAACCAAATGTAGTATTGTAAAACCAAAGTCTCAGAATATATAGATATATATATACTTTGAATATTTGAGTTCGAATCATCCTTCACACCCTACGGCATCCTTACATCCCAACTCGTTACGGTAAACCCCCTGGGCCAAGAAAAGCCAGCCTCTCTTGTGGTAACCCTGTGAAGGTTTAG
>NW_022639979.1:4748-5830 GCF_010583005.1 Odontomachus brunneus | reverse complement strand
GCAGGAATGTGTGTAAAAGCGTATGGCTTACGACTGACGCATGTGCCAGTGAAGCATCGAGACCAAAGAATGTATGTAAGGTTTGCCAGAGTGTAAAGGATGTATTGGATAGAGATCGTTCTTAAAGAGAGAGCAGTAATATGATAATTGTAATTTAATTGAGAGCGAGTACAATAACGGCGTTTAAGCTGGTTAATATAATATGCAAGAATACAGAGTGTATGGCAATATGAAGTAAATGACAATTGGAAATATAAGACAATATATGAATTAGAATAATAATTGTATTAAGAATAATGTATAGAGATATAGAACAATTGACAATATGGAATGAGTATCGATATAAAAATCAGAGTAGTAATGCAATAATACAATATGCAGTAATATAGAACATACGATAATACATAATATATGACAATATAGGAATGAATGACAATATACGATATAAAATCAGAGTAATAAATGTATTGAGAATAATAGTAATTTTAACGATAGGTGGTCGCTCGGATCCTACCGGTCTAGTGTTGAGTACAAAGGGGGAATATTAGACTCACGGTCGCTTATTGTAGGGATCCGCTGGTCGTGATTGAATTCGCCTGGGTACGCTGTCGCTGCAGTTCCGCACGCAGGTCGGTCGTAGAGAATCTCGGGATAAGTAGAGCTCGCTGGCTTCAGTAAAATAGAACTCCCGATAAAATGTTCACGCAGCTGCGCGAACGTAGACTTGAATAATATAACGAGAATGTATGATGTCCTCGAACGGGGAAGCGCTCCTACGCTAACGTGTGGTACGCTAGCTGTCTGTGCTGGCGAGACGATGTGGGCGCTGGGGTGTACTCGAACAAAAGCGGGGAGCGCACCGGGAGCGCGCCTTTTATAGGGCTCCGGCAGGGGCTTCGTACGGTTCCGACGGTTTCCGACGGCGGTCGGGCCGCAGCGCCTAATTCCGTAGAGGCACGGTGGTCTCGAGTCGGCCGGTTGCAAAGGGAAGTCTCTACGCCTCGGCTTATCTCTCCGATAAGCTCGGGGGACCGGACGCCGTTCTCGGTGGCGTGATGCGTAGCGTCGCGATGATGTCACGT
>NW_022639979.1:4168-4414 GCF_010583005.1 Odontomachus brunneus | reverse complement strand
GGGGCTGTGGCGGTGGTTTGCTGTCCGTTTCTTATAGTAGTTGGCTGGGTTGAGACTGGTCGAGATTCCTCGTCGTTGTTCTGCGGCGTCTGTCGGGATTGTCTTCCGGATTCGGTTGCCTTGGTTTGTGTGCGAAATGGATCAGTAGATGGGTGATTGAACTCCATATGGCTCCCAGAAGATGAAGACTGCAGCCATATACTGTGTGTAGGGCGTATCCGTGGATGGCGGTATCTATAATAATTT
>NW_022639979.1:2689-3901 GCF_010583005.1 Odontomachus brunneus | reverse complement strand
GTGTGGATCAGGTGTTAGCTGGATCCAGGTATCCTCGATATGGTAAAGGGTAGGTAGCTCGTACGAGCATTCCCTTTGAGTACCAAATCGGGTTATGATTCGGGATTTCGAAGTAAGATACAGGGATGCGTTTCGTAAGTGGATGGGAAGTTCGAGGTAGCACTCCTTGGTTCGGCGTACGGTAACCTCGACTGGGATGCATCGAACGACATGCATGGCTTCTCCTGCGTGTACTGTCATGTAACCGGGTCCTTTCATTAGCCTGTAAGCAAATTCGTCAGGTAGTAGTGTTGCTAAGGACAAGATATTTTCAATGATCTTTCTTTCCAATTTGCAGCGCTGTTCAATCACATTTTGGTATAAGTTCGTCATCTGGGTGCGCATGTGCTTTTCTACATAAACAAATTTCGAATTTACGTAGCTGAAAATATCAAGATTGTCCACAGAGATGTCACCTCGGGGTTTCGGTTCATTTCCTTTGGTGGTTTCTACTATGAATAGTTTGGGATGTTCCGTGCGTAGCAATGTGTAGCCACAGAGTGGAACTTCTTTCGTTGTCATGAGAGCAAAAGTGATGTCCTGAGAGACGAGCGAATAGACGACAGGTGAGTTTGATTGAGTGGTGTCGTCTTTGATCCTTTTCGCAAATCCCTCATACAGGACATCGTAGGCGTGGAAGTCACAGCTGGTTACTGGTACGGTGTTCCAGTAAGTATATCCGTCGTCGGAGTCGACGCAACGTCCTTCCTTCAGTTCACAGGTAGTTCCAGATTTTAGATGGATTTTACCGCTGTTCAGGTGCACAGGTACGTATGACGACTTTAAAGTAATTTTTGCGATGGCCATGACGACAACATCGTCCCAGTTTCCGTATGGGTCATTGAATTTTCCTCCCGTGCATCTGCCGTCAGCGTTCACTGTCCCTGCCATTATTAGTCCGCGAATGTTAGTGGTGTTAACTAATAGTTTGTTTACTTGGTTAAAACCGATGTTGGCAACGCCAGTTTGGTGCATTTGAATGCAGTGGTCGCGTCCCACGTTGTCTATGTAAGTGGAGTAGCCGCCTCTCACGATGGAAATGTGAGAGTGCATGCCGCAGTAGTAGATGTGACGTTGGATTTCTACTTTGCACTGGATGACTTCTGCGTAATTATATTCCGACAGCTGAAGAAGCTGGATGTGGACGCTGGTGTCATTTGTGGTTTTGATGTT
>NW_022639979.1:204-2679 GCF_010583005.1 Odontomachus brunneus | reverse complement strand
TACTTGGTTAAAACCGATGTTGGCAACGCCAGTTTGGTGCATTTGAATGCAGTGGTCGCGTCCCACGTTGTCTATGTAAGTGGAGTAGCCGCCTCTCACGATGGAAATGTGAGAGTGCATGCCGCAGTAGTAGATGTGACGTTGGATTTCTACTTTGCACTGGATGACTTCTGCGTAATTATATTCCGACAGCTGAAGAAGCTGGATATAGACGCTGGTGTCATTTGTGGTTTTGATGTCTAAGTCGCAGTCTCCGGAATTGAGGAGTGAAATTGATGTTATATTGAGGTGTCGACCTCCACAGTCATAGCCCAGTAATGAATATACGGGTGAGAGAGCCATCAGCAAGATGCCTGCGAGTAGCATTCTGTTGTTGACTCCTGTAAATCAGTAGAGTTTATAACTTATCCTAAGGTTCTAATCGTATACTAAGTTGCTATGGTTGTTTTTATGCGGTTTTTGTTACGAGTCTCATTCGTATGTTTTTTTTCTGTCACCAAATTATGTAATAAGTGTAATAATAAAGGGTATAATGCTGCCAACAGATTTATGTAATTATTACTATATATGTCAGCACCAATTTATGTAATTATTTATAATTATCCTATATATGTATATGTATATTATTATAGGGTTTTTTTTTGTTATTTTTGTGTTTTTCTCTTGCCCCTCCTAATCGGGGATTAGCATTAATGTACGTAAACTTCGGACGGTTATGATAAGAGTACTATATTTTCCATTATGAAGTACAATATGATATGGCGGTACTAAGCGCGAATTGGCGTTTTACAATTATTGAATGGTCGCCACCAAATTATGTAATAGAAGAATATAATGTAAGAATACAATATAAGTGATGGGCGTAGTGGAAAAAATGCCCTTACTATCTAAGTGTGTAGTACAGGTATGCAAAATTAAAATATAATATATGATTCTTAAATCTCGTTATCGAGAAGAGTAGTATTTATACCGTTTGTTAAATTGGCGTGCATTGTTAATTCTATGACCTCGTTGTTTCTATGGTTAAAGACGAGGGAGCTAATATTGATGGGATCTATCCCTATTTGATTTCTCAAGAGTGAGATTAAGCCTATATACGCTGAATAACATTTGAAACAATATTTTATCGGCTGATTACGAGCCGTATTAGTGCTGCATCTCATGCAAGGCATGACTAAAGGTGCGTATGTAATGAAACCATGCCATTCGGCAATAACGAATTCTGGAGGGTAATCTAAATCAAAAAGACAATTGGAGCATAAGGCCTCTTCTGTCTCGCGTTCGGCGATGTATCCTAGCGCAAGCGAACAGTAAGTAGAGTCAAGACCCGGAAATCCCTTGACAATCGGGTGTTTATACGCTATTGGGGGTCTTGGTCGGCACATTCTGAAAGGTTAATTTTTATTACTCGGTCGGTGAAATGACTGTATATTATAGAAGTTAATGTGTCTGTACGATATCCTCCTTCTTTGAGTTTATCTAGAGTGCTTTTGTATTTATGGTAACACGGAAGGCAGTAGATAATCGGTTCTACTATTGTGATATCATAATTGCAATTTGAGCAGTATATTTGCTCTAAGGGGCCTAAAGAAATGCCGTGAAAAATACCGTATTTTAATTCCGGTGGAAGTGATTTCCGAATGTAACACTTTGTGCATAGGGCACCTAATTCGTTTCGGTGTTTATAACCCGCTAGTATGATGCACTTCACGTCTAACATACTAGGGTATTCTGCAATTATTTTATGAAGTTTACTCATTCTTAGAAATTATAAAAATGTTATTGTAAGGTGGTTAGTCCGAAGGATTATTTTTATAGAATTGATAGCAGTGAAAGCAGTCGCTTATAAGTCTGCTGATACCTAAAGGTATGCTACAATAATCGCATGTTACATAATGTTACATTGGTCGTCGATAATTAAATAGTGTGAAACTAATTTTTCAAACGGTTCCGAGCTGTTAAGAAGGTAATTAATTAAGCAAGAATGACATAATAATAAATTAGAGGAAGCGTGTTTATAGCCCTCCGTCCGTATGCACCTGGGGTTGACAGGTCGTCGGGTAGTTAAAATGTTACGGACGGTCCTCGGAGGCTGTGTACTGTATACCAGGAACACTCTGAAACAGAAGTGTGCGTTAGCTATGCTCATCCTGGTTCAATATGCGAAAGCTTCAATTTATCCACATGTACTGTGCGTGTTGTATTTCCATGCTGTATTGTAACATTATTATTTAGTAAGATTTCTAAGACCTTATAGGGTCCGGTGTATTGATCTGAAAATTTTCCCTTTGTGGGTTCCTTTAATAAGAATACAAAATCTCCTTCCTTACATGTTGCAGGATTGATACGTTTGTCATAATAATATTTGTTCCTTTCCTTTGATCTTATTAAATTCTGTCTTGCTTCGTCTTGTGTTTCTTGTAATTTTTGAAATAAGTCAGTTAAATATTCGTGATAGGTAGGCTCTAGATTTTC
>NW_022639979.1:0-194 GCF_010583005.1 Odontomachus brunneus | reverse complement strand
AATGCAAAATGATTCTGATTGATGTATGTAAATGAAATAAGAAATAAAGAATTGAAAACAAGAAAAATATAAGATTCTGAAATTGTACTGAAAAAGGTAATAATGTAGACTGAATGCCTTGAGGTCGTGAGTTTGCAATAGAGGTATGTGTAACGTCCCAGCCCCAGAAACTTCAATTTTTCGCGATCATTACA
>NW_022639978.1:13815-14013 GCF_010583005.1 Odontomachus brunneus | reverse complement strand
CTGCAGCCTGCATCTCCTAGGAGCCATATGGAGCTCGCTCACCCACCTGTTACTCCACCTCGCACATAGACTAAGGCAACCGAAAGAGGAAGGCAACACCAGCAGCAATCCGCAAGGCAACAAGGAAGAATCTCAACCAATCTCAACCCAACCAACCATCGTAGGAAACGGACAAACCACCGCCACAGCCCCAAACCC
>NW_022639978.1:13120-13765 GCF_010583005.1 Odontomachus brunneus | reverse complement strand
GCTTTAGAACAAATCCCTCCGAAAACATCGGAATTTGTTTTTAAAAGGGGGGAGGTGTAACGTCCCAGCCCCTAAAATCTTTAAATTTTCACGCCGTTATAATACCATGATACCACTCTAACCCGAGGCCGAATTGCGCTAAACTGAGAGGTAGTACATAAGTTAAATTGTTCTAACGGAAAGCCTTACTCATTCAATTGTCAGAAATGGTTAAGAATAAAACTCAATATATTGTCAATGCTGGTAAAGCAAGTAGTTAGTGAAAACCATACATGACGAAGGAATTAGTAGGTAAGCCGAATAATATAAGAATATTCGCGAAGCGAACCCGCTTAGGCACGACAGAACGCACTCAGCATGACATCATCTCGAAGCTATGCATCACGCCATCGCACATAACGTCATCCAGCCACCCGCACGCAGTACCGAGAAGCTGAAGAGCGATGGAATCCCTTTGGGAAAGACCGACCCGAGACCACCGAGGCGCCGTGGAATTCGGCGCTGCGAGCCAACCGCCGTCGGAAAGCGTCGGGAACGTACGAAGCCCCCGTCGGAGCCTGTAACGTCCTTCGTGACCGCTCAGACACAAAAAACGTTATGTTCTCGTTTTTGTTTTAGGCCTGCCTGCATACACCGACAATAGCC
>NW_022639978.1:9270-9878 GCF_010583005.1 Odontomachus brunneus | reverse complement strand
TGTATATTAATTAAGTTCCGGAGCGTTCGTGAAATGCTGCCGAGAACTGTCAGAGCTTTGTCTTAAGAAGCAGAAGATGTAACCAGGAGCGGGAAACGCTGCCTAGTACATTAGCAGTATTATGGTGTTATAGCGAACACCGCAGCTCTGCAGGAATGTGTGTAAAAGCGTATGGCTTACGACTGGCGCATGTGCCAGTGAAGCGTCGAGACCAAAGACGAAACGCAAGGTAATGCAGGGTGTGAGGGATGTATAGGAAAAGAATCGTTTTTAAAGAAAGCAATAATGTATGAATTGTATAATATATTTTAAGAGCGAATACAATTATGGTATTTAAACGAGATTTTTATATGTAATGACGCTATAAGCTATTAAGTAGTACGAGTAATACAATAAAAAGTCAGAATAGTACTAGAATTAAATCAAGAATAATGAATTTAACGATAGGTGGTCGCTCGGATCCTACCGGTCAAGTGTTCGAGTATAATTAGGGAATAAACTCACGGTCGCTTATAGTAGAGATCCGTTAATTGTGGTAGAACTCGCCTGGGCACGTTAATACTGACGCAGCAGTTCGCTCACAGGTCGATCGTACATGGTCCGAACAA
>NW_022639978.1:5846-9260 GCF_010583005.1 Odontomachus brunneus | reverse complement strand
AATTGTTTTGTGTATTTTAATGCTTCCTAACGGTGTCACCTAAACCAATCCCACCGCGCTGCCACCAAATTCTGTAACGTCCCTTGCGACCACTCAGACACAAGAAAAGTTTGCTCTCTTTTGTTTTAGGCCTGCCTGCATTCACCGACAATAGCCAGGGCTGGTAGAGAGCGGTGAATCGAGAGGAAGTTATTTAAGTGTGTGTTTATGTGTAGTGAGAGTGAAATGGCTCGAAAGTAATAACTTTCTATGAAAAATGGTTAAATTATAATAAGTAGTAGAACGGAAATATAATGCAAAATGATTCTAATTGATGTATGTAAGTGAAATAAGAAATAAAGAATTGAAAACAAGAAAAATATAAGATTCTGAAATTGTACTGAAAATGCTAATAATGTAGACTGAATGCCTTGAGGTCGTGAGTTTGCAATAAAGGTATGTCTACTAAATAAAGGAAATCGAGGAAAAATACTAAAAGGATGTATCTTGAATAATATTGGATTGTAGAATACGATTCTCGAAGAATGAAATAGATTTAATATTTGAAACGTGTTTTATTCGTTGTCTGTCAGTACACTCACTAGCGCGTCAACTACTGCTTGCTCGCTACTAGTTAAATTTGGTTGTAAATCTAAATTCAGATTCGGAACCTGCTGGTCTCGTGGTTTTAATTCAATATATGTAGGTTCTTCTTTAATAATGACCGCGGTCGGTGCGACGGGCCCTGACGATAGTGGTTTTAATGAGGCGCGAACCTCGATATAATAACTGTTTAAATTTATAAGGAAATACCCTTGTTACGTAGGGTTAGGAGAGTTAGGCACGACGGAGACAGGCGTTCGCTGTTCCGCAGTGCGTGATATCCACCTGCGTAGTCGCTCTCTATACCTTTTGCCGCATCTCTTCGGCATCTAATATATTGAATAAAATGTTCTACGCTGTACTTGATTTGATTTTAATTGGAAAATCTCAGTAAGAACGATTAAGATGGTAAGGTATGGAAATAAGCAGTGATATTGTCTCTGGTCTCTCAAGATTTTGTATAATAAGATCCTGGTTGCAATGGATCTGTCGAAGTCTCGATCGGGTCTCGACCGACTTGTCAGTCAGGAGGCCTTCTCGCGGTACTTCGCAATTCGCTGTGATTAATTAAGCTCCGGAGCGTTCGTGAGATGCTACCGAAACTGTCAGAGCTCAGACTTAGAAAGCAAGAAGAATGTGACCAAGAGCGATTAACGCTACCCGGTACACAAGAAGTAATATGGTGTCACAAGTACACCGCAGCTCTGCAGGAATGTGTGTAAAAGCGTATGGCTTACGACTGACGCATGTGCCAGTGAAGCGTCGTGACCAAAGAATGTATATGAGGTTTGCCAGAGTGTAAAGGATGTATTGGATAGAGATCGTTCTTAAAGAGAGAGCAGTAATATAATAATCGTAATTTAATTGAGAGCGAGTACAATAACAGCGTTTAAGCTGGTTAATATAATATGCAAAAACACAGAGTGTATGGCAATATGAAATAAATGACAATAAGAAATATATGACAATATTGGAATTGGAATAATAACTGTATTAAGAATAATATGTAGAAATATAGAACAAGTGACAATATAGAATGAGTAACAATATAAAATCAGAGTAGTATTGCAATAATACAATATGCAGTAATATGGAATATACGCAAATGCGAAATAAATGACAATATAGGAATCGAATGACAATATACGATATAAAATCAGAGTAATAAATGTATTGAGAATAATAGTAATTTTAACGATAGGTGGTCGCTCGGATCCTACCGGACTAGTGTCTGAGTACGAGGAAAAAGGGGACAAGTATTAGACTCACGGTCGCTTATTGTAGGGATCCGCTGGTCGTGATAGAATTCGCCTGGGCACGCTGTCGCTGCAGTTCCGCACGCAGGTCGGTCGTAGAGAATCTCGGGATAAATGGAGCTCGCTGGCTTCGGTAAAATATAACTCCCGATAAAATGTTCACGCAGCTGCGTGGACGTACACTTGAAATGTATAACGAGAATATATGTCGTATGAAGTCCTCGGACAATGACGGATGGTACGCTGGGAAGTCCTCGAAAAGCAAGCGCAGCTGCGCTTACGAGACGGTGTGGGTCGTAGAAAATCCTCAGACAAAAAGCGGGGAGCGCGCCGGGAGCGCGCCTTTTATAGGGCTCCAGCACGGGCTTCGTACGGTTCCGACGGTTTCCGACGGCGGTCGGGCCGCAGCGCCGAATTCCGTAGAGGCACGGTGGTCTCGAGTCGGCCGTTAGCAAAGGGAAGTCTCTACGCCTCGGCTTATCTCTCCGATAAGCTTGGGGGACCGGACGCCGTTGCCGGTGGCGTGATGCGTAGCGTCGCGATGATGTCACGTTGAACGTTCGTGCCTAAGCGAGTTCGTCTCGCGAATATTCTTATGCTATATGTGCGTACAAAAGTTGCGGTCTCTTAACTCTAACAGCGGTGGTGTATGCTTCTATACAGTTCGTTACAAAATATACTTCTACTATTCCGTTCGTCACGTATGGCTTTCCATCGGCTAATTATTAGATGATGATTTATATTTCTCTGAATGAATAGAAGTCTACAGGAGGACTGCTGCTACCTGTTTTTTATGTAATTTTAGTTTAAGCCGTCTCTGACGATTGAATTAGTAGAATTCGCGGCTGAAATGAAATATCTTACAGTCTACTTCTCAGTTTAGCATAAATCGGCCTCAGGTTAATGCAATATCTAGCGGCGTGAAAATTTAGAGATTTTTAGGGCGGGGACGTTACACCTCCCCCCTTTTAAAAACAAATTCCGATGGTTTCGGAGGGATTTGTTCTAAATCTGAGATACGTCTATTTAATTCGCGATATGAAATAGTTTGCGACGCGGTTATATTAAGTGGGCTATTGGGCGGGGCTGTGGCGGTGGTTTGTTGTCCGTTTCTTGTAGCAGTTGGCTGGGTTGAGACTGGTCGGGATTCCTCGTCGTTGTTCTGCGGTTTGCTGTCGGGATCGTCTTTAGGATTCGGCTGCCTTGGTTTGTGTGCGAGATGGATCAGTAGATGGGTGATTGAACTCCAGATGGCTCCCAGAAGATGTAAACTGCAGCCATATACTGTGTGTAGGGCGTATCCGTGGATGGCGGTATCTATAATAATTTTGATCACACGGATTATTATAAATATTCCAAGTATTCCCGCGGTTGCAGATCCGAATTTGATGAAGCCTCCCCAGAGCTTGGATGCTGTGCTCTGGGCTATTTTATTGAGGGTGTCCTCGTCCATGAGATTATACATAGAAATAGTTCCATCGCCGTGTGAATAGCCGGTGATGCCTCTCGCGACTGAGTTCAGCAGGGCTGGTTTTTCTGCCGGGAACATGATATGGTCGCGGAGCTTATTGATGTC
>NW_022639978.1:0-210 GCF_010583005.1 Odontomachus brunneus | reverse complement strand
GAACGTTAAAAGTAGGTTAGAAAGACTAGAAAAATTAGAAGAGAAAGAAAGAGAAATCCGCGAAATGACAGAAACTTTACAGAGAGAAAAGGAGGCAATGCCTCCATGATAACGCGAAAATCGATAAAGACGACGAAATGATATTACAAGGTATATCACCTGAACCCATTCGAACCTTAGGCTCTACACTCATTAAATTGCTCGGGAAGC
>NW_022639977.1:13436-14028 GCF_010583005.1 Odontomachus brunneus | reverse complement strand
TGAGAGGCATTATATCAGATTGTAATTGTTTCAAAGTTTGTATTATTACATCTAATTCGCCCGAACTTGTTTGTTGTTGATTAAATTCTTCCCTTGTAACGTCCCCGCCCTAAAAATCTCTAAATTTTCACGCCGCTAGATATTACACTAACCTGAGGCCGATTTATGCTAAACTGAGAAGTAGACTGTAAGATATTTCATTTCAGCCGCGAATTTTACTAATTCAATCGTCAGAGACGGCTTAAACTAAAATTACATAAAAAACAAGTAACAGCAGTCCTTCTGTAGACTTCAATCCATTAAGGGAAATATAAATCATCATCTAATAATTAGCCGATGGAAAGCCATACGTGACGAACGGAATAGTAGAAGTATATTTTGTAACGAACTGTATAGAAGCATACACCACCGCTGTTAGAGTTAAGAGACTGCAACTTTTGTACGCACATATAGCATAAGAATATTCACGAGACGAACTCGCTTAAGTACGAACGTTCGACGTGACATCATCGCGACGCTACGCATCACGCCACCGAGAACGGCGTCCGGTCCCCCGAGCTTATCGGAGAGATAAGCCGAGGCGTAGAGACTT
>NW_022639977.1:9878-10796 GCF_010583005.1 Odontomachus brunneus | reverse complement strand
CGTTCTGTGTGTCTAAGGAAGTAGAAATTGAGGATTCAACGTGTGGGGAAATTGTCTCAAGGACTGAAGGGGAATCAGAAGGACCGTGAGTACCAGCAAGCCCTCGGGAAGCGGTACTAACACTGAGATTTTCCTGGCCTCGGTCAGGGATCTCAAGTGTATCCAAAGTTTCAAAGTCGATTAATTCGACATAGGGGACCTCAGCGTTAATTTCCTCAGAAGTCGTATTGACAATTGGAATATATGCTTTGCCTTTATTATTAGAAACTACGGCATTACCTAGATATATGCCGTCCCTAGATTTTAATGATGGAATATACCCCTGAGTTTTCTCGGGGTTTGTAATAACAACGTAAAAGGGCGTGATTGTACGCGGTTTGACATTAATACATTCTACCTCGGCGAATGGAATACGTACTGAATCACTTGAAATAATTTTTTCTTTATAATTAATGTTTGCGATATGTTGCATAAAAAAGGCGGTGCCTAAAACACCATGTTGCTTAAGCGCGAAATTCTCGGGTAGGATGTAGAATTCTGTTTGTTTCCCGAGTAATTCTAATGAGACAGAGCCTAAAGTGCGGACTGGTTCCGGCGAAATGCCTTGCAGAATTAATTCATTACTTTTATTTATCTCTACGTTTTCTTTGAGACAACTTTGTCTAATTAAATTGACGTCCGAACCCGAATCAATCATGAATGTATAGGCTCTGTTAAAATCTTTTGATGACAAATTGACATTAGGCGCGCTCGTTTTTATTTTCACTGGACAGACTCGTTTGTCTCTTGAAATTTTGCATTCTGACGTCCCGTCTGTTCCGTTGCGTTCCGGCGGACGTCGCTCTTCTCCGGAGCGCGTATCGCGTTTCCCGAATCGTTATTTAATTGTTCAGCGGGTCTGGCTTGTTGCTGTTGTGC
>NW_022639977.1:9030-9310 GCF_010583005.1 Odontomachus brunneus | reverse complement strand
GCAATTGAATTTCTATATTTTAATTTAGCACAATCATTAATTAAATGACCTTCATTTTTACAATATCGGCAAAATTTCCCGGTTGGGGCATTAGGTCCCGGTTGCCCTGGTATGAGTGGTCTAATGAAGGGAGCGGAAGGTCTTTGTAAAATATTACGGGGTTGATTAAGGTCGGCGAATGTTTGTGTGCGTGGGGGATTATAAAGTCCTCTAGGATTGGAGGATGGGGCATCCTGTCTGGGAAGTGAAGAAAATTGTTTATTAAAGAATGAATTTTTTC
>NW_022639977.1:8662-9020 GCF_010583005.1 Odontomachus brunneus | reverse complement strand
GCGAATGTTTGTATGCGTGGGGGATTATAAAGTCCTCTAGGACTGGAGGATGGGGCATCCTGTCTGGGAAGTGATGAAAATTGTTTGTTAAAGAATGAATTTTTTCGTCTTTGATTTTCTGTCTCTAATTTTTTGACATTTGTATAGCCTTCATGAAGGCTTCATCTAAATCTCGATATCCTTCAATTTTGACGCGAATTAATAAATCAGAGGGCAAACCATTTATGAAACTATCTAAAACATCTATGTCGATGCTATCAATCATATATTCATCAAGTCTGTTATGGAGTTCTAATTCTCCATCAATTATTGCAGTTCTTAATTCTTTAATTCGTGAAATGTAATCAAAAATATTTTC
>NW_022639977.1:8550-8652 GCF_010583005.1 Odontomachus brunneus | reverse complement strand
AGTGGTCTAATGAAGGGAGCGGAGGGTCTTTGTAAAATATTGCGGGGTTGATTAAGGTCGGCGAATGTTTGTATGCGTGGGGGATTATAAAGTCCTCTAGGA
>NW_022639977.1:7714-7798 GCF_010583005.1 Odontomachus brunneus | reverse complement strand
ATCTAGTAGGAAAGGAACTTGAATCATATAGAATTTGAATATAATATCAGTATATATATTTTATCTTAAAGTGTGATATAATTA
>NW_022639977.1:6166-7704 GCF_010583005.1 Odontomachus brunneus | reverse complement strand
TAGAATTTGAATATAATATCAGTATATATATTTTATCTTAAAGTGTGATATAATTATGTAGTGTGTAACGTCCCGTTTGGTCGCTCAGATTAACGAAACGTTTGCTCTCTCTTTGTTTTAGACCTACCTGCATACACCGGCAATAGTCTGGGGAGGTGGAGAGCTGTGCACCGAGAGGAAGTTTCAAGCAAGTGTAATGTTGTGTAAAAGACAATGTAACAATAAAGTGATGAATGATAAAATGTAGATTCTATATTTGACCAAAGAATGTATAAATCGAATAAAATGAATATATATATATATTTATTACGTGTTTTATTTGTGCTTTAATAATTATTGAAGAAATAGTTAATATATCGAAGATTTATTCAGTCAATTTGATAATAAAAGTTACTGAGAAGCAAAAGTCCATAAGAACGATCGAAATAGGTTTTGATTTATAGGTAGGGATTATTGAGATGGTAAATTCAATTTGGGTTTTGTGTGTTCTTAATAAGGCTCAACAATCAAGGAGCTCTGTCAGAGTCTCGTTCAGAAATCCCACGCTTAGGAAATCCTCATCACGCGCTACTCTGCAATTCGCTGTATTAATAATTAAGTTCCGGAGCATACGAGACGCTGCCGAAACTGTCAGAGCTCTGTATTATAAGCAAAAGAATCTGCCAGGAGCAGTTAAGCTACCTGAAGCAGAGATAGAGAGAGAAAGAAACGCTATTACGACGGCGATTATGGTAGACACTAGGACTACCGTAGCTCTGCAGTAAAGTGTATATATGTATGTACGTGAATAGGTTAGGGATGGAAAATAATAGATCGTCCTTAGAGCATATAAAATAATACTAACTGGATCTAGTAGGAAAGGAACTTGAATCATATAGAATTTGAATATAATATCAATATATATATTTTATCTTAAAGTGTGATATAATTATGTAGTGTAATATATATAAAGTTGTGTATAATAGATCGTCGTTAGACAGTTTGGTCTAGAGGCCAAAGGATATACGCGAGGTAAGGCTAGATAGGAATTAATAAAATCGCCCTTAAAGAGGATATGTTGTAACTTGATATGGGAGTTATGAGCGAATACTAGAGGGGTTCTGAGACTGGTATTTATGCTAGAATAGTTCTACAGTGTTAAATATTCAATTGCTAAGTGTTGCCAAGTGATTATAATAATCGTAAGACTAAGATAAAATATAGTATGTATTGATGGTAATAAATCTCTTACAATCTATTGTGTGAGTATTCTAAATGCTGGGATGTATATACGCAGTAGGACTTACGATTGGTTATCGCAGTAATGTGTCGATATAATAGTAACTCGCCAGGACACGTTCGTATGGGTTCACAATGTTGGCTGGCTGTCAATAGAAGGGCCCGGATGATCACCTTAACGTAGCAGGCGATGGGCACTTTGGAAATAGTAGATCTCGGAGTCGTCCGCGATGTAAAGTCGTTAACTCGTGTATTTTGTGTATAAAATCTCCCGAACAAATGCTTTATAGCAACGGGCCGGTGAGAGAAATTAGTACAAA
>NW_022639977.1:5912-6156 GCF_010583005.1 Odontomachus brunneus | reverse complement strand
AGAATTATGTTTAAGACTTATGAAAAATTTTGCGGAACTGCCCCGGGCGCACTGGGGGTACGGCTTTTATAGGGCCTTCGACGGGGCTTCGTTCGGTTCCGGCGGCTTCCGACGGCGGTCGGGCTGCAGCGCCGAATTTCAGGGTGGCATTGTGGCCTCGAGTCGGTCTTTTCCAAAGGGATTCCACCGCTCTTCAGCTTCTCGGTACCGCGTGCGGGTGGCCGGATGACGTGATGTACGGTGG
>NW_022639977.1:5270-5897 GCF_010583005.1 Odontomachus brunneus | reverse complement strand
GTGGCGTGATGCATAGCGACGCGGTGATGTCATGCTGAACGCGTTTGTTCGTGTCCTAGCGAGTTCGCTATGCGTATATTCTATATTATTTGAATTTCCTACCAATTCCTTCGTCATGTATGGCCTTTCGAGTGGTCGTATAAATACTTCATTTCTATAATAGTCTGATTTTATCCATGGCCGTTTTTGACGAGTGAATTAGTTAGATTCCTTATTTTTAAATACAATAAAACTTATAATAACTAAGTATAATAACGCGTAGAGTTTATTTTATGAGAGCTCATGATATCGTGGACTTTGGATTGTTATCTTTAACGTACTTTTTGAATTCTTAATTATTTCTACTACGAATCAATTTGCCTAAAATATATTTCGTCCTTGTCTACTGATATCGTAACTCCTCATATAGCGCTTCGAAGTATTTAAGTATACTATTTAGTTCATACGGCGTTCTATTTCTCAGGTCAGCACAAATCGGCCTCTGGTTATCGCGGAGTTTATATACCGTAGTAATCGCGAAAAATTGAAGTTTTATGGGGCTGGGACGTTACACCCTCCGTCCGTATGCACCTTGGGTTGGTTGATCGCTGAGTGACTAAAAAATTACGGACGGTTCCCTGGGGCTGG
>NW_022639977.1:4188-5260 GCF_010583005.1 Odontomachus brunneus | reverse complement strand
GACTAAAAAATTACGGACGGTTCTCTGGGGCTGCGAATTGTACACCAGGAACACCCTGAAACAGAGGTGTGTGTTAATTGTGTTCATCCTGGTTCAAGATGCGAAAGCTTTAGCTTGTCCACATGCACCGTGCGTGTTGTATTTCCATACTGTATTGTAACATTATTATTTAGTAAGATTTCAAGGACCTTATATGGTCCGGTATATTGGTCGCTGAGTTTTCCTTTAGTGGGTTCCTTTAGTAAGAATACAAAATCTCCTTCCTTAAATGATGCAGGATTTATGCGTCTATCATAATAATGATTATTCCTTTCTTTCGATCTTATTAAATTCTGTCTCGCTTCGTCTTGTGTTTCTTGTAATTTTTGAAATAAATCAGTTAAATATTTGCGATAGGTAGGTTCCAAATTTTCTTCAAGTAATCTCTGGGATGAGGGAAGTCGTGGTATTCGACCGTAGACTAGTTGAAAGGGTGTGTATTGTGTACTTTCGTGAATGCTAGTGTTGTATGAAAACATTGCTAATTTTAAGTAGTGTAACGTCCAAGCCTCCAAAAACTTTAAAACTTTCGCGTCACTATAATATTAAAAGGCCATAGTGGCCATTGGCCGATTTGTGCTAACTGAGTAATAACATAAGTAGTATTTTAAGCGAAAACCTATTTTAACAGCGGATTTAATAATTCAATTGTTAAAAAGGGCCGAGATTAAATTATAAAATCGTCAACAGTACAATAAAAGTACTCTAGTATGATAATATATTATTGCAATTAATGGGGAAGTATAAAAGGCCATACATAACAACAGAATTATTAATACAATTAAAATAATATAAAATATTCGCGTTGCGAACTCGCATGGACACGAACGAACGATAACAAAATGATATCATCGCGTCGCTATGCATCACGCCACCGTGCATCACGTCATTCAGCCACCCGCATGCAGTATCAGGAAACTGAAGAGTAGCGGAATCCCTTTAATGAAGGCCGACTTGGGACCACCATGCCACCCTGCAATTCGGCGCTGCAGCCCGGCCGCCGTCGGAAGCCGCCGGAGCCTATATAAGCCTT
>NW_022639977.1:2205-3673 GCF_010583005.1 Odontomachus brunneus | reverse complement strand
TCTCTCTCTCTCTCTCTCTCTGCAAATATATTTCTTTATTCTCTCCCTAATATTATTATCATTATTCAATCAATATTATATTAAATAATATAATTCATTTTTATTCCTCTGCTACTTAAAACATGCAAGTCATACATATTACAAGGCTCGTCAAATAATCTATTTCCAATTCACAATAAAATATAATATAAAATTACTTCATTTTTACACTATATTACTACACTAATAAATAACTTCCTCTCGATGCACGGTTCTCTACCAGCCCAGGCTATTGTCGGTGTATGCAGGCAGGCCTAAAACAAAAACGAGAACATAACGTTTTTTGTGTCTGAGCGGTCACGAAGGACGTTACATAAAAAATCTGGTGGCAGCGCGGTGGGATTGGTCAAAGTGACATCGTTAGGAAGCATTAAAGTACACAAAACAATTTCACACAATGGCAACTAGAAGTTTGCGTTCAAATTCAAGTAAATCACTCCCGGAAGCAACCGCGGATTTTAGTACGGAAGAGTCAGATCAGGTTAAAGACCGATTAGAAAAATTGGAGCAAAAAGAAAAAGAAATTCGCGAAATGACAGAGGCCTTACAAAGAGAAAAGGAGGCGTATAGCAGGAATCTTTTAGACACTCAGAATACTCAAGCCATAATGGCAGATTTATATAAAGAAATTCAATCATTTAAACCTTTAATTAATCAAGTTAACGCTTTGCAAGAACAATTCAATTCACAGCAAAATAATTTACAGCCACGAGTCTCCACACAACAGCGTGCATACGATGAAAGAATTAATTCCCCAATTACTCCCATACACTCTCCCCATTCTCTTGAACATTCACCTATTCGTTTAAAAGACATCGTCGATTCAATTCCAAAATATGACGGGCAGCGAATGTCCGTATTTCAATTCAGTAAATTATGTGAGCGCGCTTTATATTTGATTCCACCTAACCAAGAGCCTTATTTGATACAATTAATACTTAATAAATTAATCGGGCACGCTTACACAGCCATTGAAGGCACACATTTTAACACTGTCGCCGCACTAACGCGGAAATTAAAACAAATTTTTGGCCCAAATAAATCGTTGAATCAATATAAAGGAGAACTTGGTAACGCGTACATGAAACAAAATGAAAGTATTTTTGATTACATTGCTCGTATTAAAGAATTACGAACAGCTATAATTGATGGAGAATTAGAATTTCATAATAGACTTGATGATTACATGATGGATAGCATTGACTTTGATGTATTAGAAAGTTTTATAAATGGTTTACCTTCAGAATTGCTGATTCGTGTTAAAATTGAAGGATATAATAATTTAGACGAGGCTTATATGAAGGCAATACAGATGTCAAAAACCTTAGAAACTGAAACGCAGCGACGTAAAGCTCCTATTACAAAAGTTTATTCCCCTGCGCCTTTCGTGAGACAAGACGCTCCTTCAAATCCTCGAGGTATTTACCCA
>NW_022639977.1:597-1947 GCF_010583005.1 Odontomachus brunneus | reverse complement strand
CCCATACAGCACAGCAGCGTTGCAGCAACATTGCAGCATCATTATTTTGCAATATTGTGACATTGCAACAACGTTGCAAAATGTTGCTGCAATGCTCCTACAACATTGCAGCAACGGTAAAATGTCCGCTTGCGGCAATATAACAACGCAACTGTATAGCAACATTGCAATGCAATATGTATGTAATATTATTAATATGTTTTATTATACAAAATAAAATCCCAGATAACACCCTTACAGGAATATCATACTAATAAATACTAAAAAATTATTAGTGATTATATATTACCAGTAATTCAGTAATTTTTTCGTCAGTACTTAATTTCTGGTGAATACTGATAATAAAATCACTATTAAATATTAATAGTAATCAAATACTGAGAATTATTGTGCGAATGTGAAAAATGAGAAAATTATAATATTTAAAAAAATATATTTATTATTCCTAATTTTCTTATGTCTCATAAACTACTAAGGTATCGAAAATTGTCAATACACAACTCAAAACTTTCGTGAATCTTCCCTCGATAATTTCGATCCCAAGCGGTATATCACCGATCACCCATCTATGTCCTGACTCTGTTAAAGTGTTGCTTAACGATCGAGCGGCACGCGGCGATTCCCAATGACTCCAACGATATTTTTACGATTTGTGTTCATATAATTTATCCTTATAGTATTCACAGTATATTATAATATACCTAACAAACATCAAATAATAGTTATATAACTTTTACTTGGTATTCGTTGGATAATTTACTGATAGATATTGAAACAACGCAACAACATCGATATGCGATGAATATTGATGTAATGTAATGAACCAGTGATATAATTACTTTTAGATTTTTAACAGAATGTTATAATGATTAATCCAAATTAAAAAAGTAAAAAATCTAAGAAAATCCAAATTAAATGAATCGAATTACTAAATTTTGAAAGAAACTTTTATAAAATACTATTTAAAACAATAGTATTGTTTCATCAAATGACATGATTTCCTTGAATGAAATAAAAGTTTTTATTTTTATCATTTTACAAAAATGATATTTCGTTTAAGAATATAATATTTTAATGAAATAAAAACAAAATTAAACAAGTACGAATATCAAATCTAAAGAAAGTATTTTCTCCGAAAAAACAGTATAAGAAGCTTAAGAAATATATAATAAGACAAATTCTAGTATTAATGACTACCACTAACAAGTACTATTCTTAGTATTATTCTATAAACACTATTGATGTGAAATATTACTGAATTTGAAATATAAGTAACAAAAATAACTAGTAAATAAATAAAAAATATTATATTATATTCGTCATCCCTTATAGAAATATCATACTAAGAAT
>NW_022639977.1:0-327 GCF_010583005.1 Odontomachus brunneus | reverse complement strand
GCCTCTTCAACGCAAAATATTGAATCGGGAAACGAGACACGCGCACCGGTAACGAGCGACGTCCGCCGGGACGCGACGGAAAAAACAGGACGTCCGAATGTAAGATTTCAGGAGACAAGCGAGCCTGTCCAGTGAGGGAAATAATCAAAAGCGCTCCAAATGTAATTTTGTCTTCTGAAGATTTAAATAGAGCCTATACTTTCATGGTCGATTCAGGGTCCGACGTTAATTCAATAAAACAAGAGTGTCTCAAGAGTTACATAAAAATTGATAAAAACGACGAAATGATATTACAAGGCATTTCGCCTGAACCCGTTCGTACCCTAG
>NW_022639976.1:8701-14208 GCF_010583005.1 Odontomachus brunneus | reverse complement strand
GGGACTTCGGGACACCCTGTATATCTAGCCTTAGACAAAAACCAGAAACTTATGGTCGACGAAGAACCTAAGAACTTATTAATTTTAGCTGAAAAATAGGCAAGGAATATTGCGAGTAATAACAATCAGCCCTTTTCAGAGCTAAATGATGTGCGAATTTCAGCAACCTCCACGTGGTGCACATTGGATAATGCTAATGCTGATGTAATTGCCTGAAAATAAGAACATAGGAAATTTCCTACAAGATTTTGTATTGGTTTAAGATCAAATAATTACATAAGTCCTAGAAAACGCATAAATCATAAATCTAAAAATTATAAACCATTTTCATTTTTGAAACCTAACTATCTCAAACTCAACTTATTGCGCAATATGATCTGATAATAAAAAATGTGAATAAAATACTAGAACATTTAGATATTCTGAATTCTTGATCCAACTGCCATAAGTTTAAAAGTTTGCAACAGGTCTACAGAAAAGTTATTTAGGCTGGAGTAAAGGCAAAAATAATTCTATCTGTAATTTTCTATTGAAACTGTATGTCTCTAAATTTTTGCCTTTAAACTTTCAGATTTTATTCTGTAATCAAAACACCTTAAAAAATCTATCAAATTAGAAATATAATAAGATTTTAGCGTATAAAACATCATTTTGAAAGGGTATAAGTTCGGTGATAAAGGTTTTTGATTATAGGGTATGAGATTATGGTATTAAAAGTATAGAATTTAAATTTTAGAATTTCGGCGTAATCGACTTGTAAATCTAGGCTGTGAAATTAAAAATTATGGGATATAGAAGTTTATGGTTATGAAATAATAAAACATAATGTTATATAATTTAGTTTTGAAAGGTTATGGGTTAGGTTGAGTTTGGTAATAGAGGAAATGTATAAGATGAAAAGTTTGAAATTATGAAAGATGCGATTTGAAGTTCAAAATTGGAGTCATAGAGTTTGAAGTACGACCTTATGTGGTTATTAAGTTTTTAGGTTACAGGATTTAAGATTATGGGATAACAGAATTATAGAGTTGGTTTATAGAGTGAAGTTTATAGTTATGGATTTATGGGGTTATAAGGTTAAAGTTATGGGGTTATTGGGTTTACAGCTTAACTAGGTTAAGGTTATTGGGTTAAGAGTCACTAAATCATAAGGATTAAAAAAGAAGCGATTGTTATGAGAAATGGGGTTATGGGATGTAGAGTTATTGAGTTATTAGGTTATTGAGGGTTACGGAGTTATTGAATTTATATAAGTGTTACAAGGATTTCAGGTTATAAAAATAAGTGTCAAACATTTTAATTTTAAAATTTAAGATTGTGTGATATTGAGTTATAGGATTTGGGGTTATGGGGTGTAGGGTTATTGGGTTATTAGAGGTTATTGAGTTAATGGGAGTTATGGGGTTATTGAATTTACATAAGTGTTAAAGGGATTTCAGGTTAATAGGAGAAGTGTGTTTCATGATTTTAAAATTTAAGATTGTGTGATATTGAGATATGGAATTTGGGGTTATAGGGTGTAAGGTTACAGTTTTTTTTTAATCGGCCTTAAAGATCTTTGAAATTTAATAACGACTATTTCAAGATAAAAATCGTTGCATTTGGTTGAGATTTGAGACCTGTATCTAATTATGAAACAACAAACATGGAGTTCCCCAGTATGCGACGGCGCGGTTTCGCGGATATCGACGTATGAGACGGAGCAATAACAACGCTGTGGACTTCACGTGTCCGATAATCTATGCGGCTGTCGATTTTACGAATTTGGCGAATCGACGCAGATGTCGGCTCTGAGAATTCGACGAGTCGATGGAGCGGAAATAAGGATGTAGACTTTACGAATCCCCTAAGTCTACGCGGATGTCGACTTACGAATCCAATAAGTCGACGGAGCGGTATCGAGGAATGTCGACTTTACGAATCCAATTAGTCTACGCGGATTTCGACTTTACGAATCGAATAAGTCGACGGAGCGATATCGAAGAATGTCGACTTTACGAATCCAATAAGTCGGCGGAGCGGTAATCGAGGATGTAGACTTTACGAATCCAACAAGTCTACGTGGATGTCGACTTTACGAATCCAATAAGTCGACGGAGCGTTATCGAAGACTGTCGACTTTACGAATCCAATAAGTCGATGGAGCGGTAACGAGGAATGTCTAAAAATGCGGTGTTCTAGATAGCTTTGTTCGCGAGAAGCTGCTGCTGTCAGAGTCTTAGCTTTGCTCAGCGGAGTGCCTCGGAAGACTGCTCTTTTCTGAGGTTTTCGCGCTGTCTTTTATACCAATTTTAGTCTGATACAATGTTGTGATATTCGCGGTCGGTCGGCGGTGTTTACATCTGGTTGTCGCGGGTTTTGTTTTCGTAACGAGCCGTTTAGGATAATCGGTTTAACGCTCGCGGTTCGTTCGTTCTTTCTATTGCGGACGGATCGTTACAAAGTAAAATGTACGACCCGATAAGGAAAAATTTTTGAACATTTATTATAAATTGAGCTAATCAATTGCGCATTTTTGTTCCGTTCTTTTGTTCATTGTTTTTTGGAGATTAAAAAAAAATATATATATATATATATATATAATTAAAATAAATTTAATTTTTCCACTTATATGTTTGGTTTTTATTAAAATTATAAAATTTCTATTTTGTACCCTGTAGTATTAAAACGAAGCGTCGTAGAGAAAAACATTATTAACAAAATATGTTTGCTTCTATGTCCTCTATTTCCCCTCAAAGTTTGTCTGTCTAATTTTTTTACACCCTGTATATACAGAGTGTCTCAGAATAATCTACGAAGCTTTCATGAGAACGTAGAGCGGGTCGAGGTGAACATAAAAGTCCTGTACCGTTTTGTGATATTCGTAATAATAACCGAGAAATTAATTGCGAAAGATTAATGAAAAGAGTGTGCTGAATGGTAAAGGACGGACCGCTCGAGTCACAGCGTAGCCCAGTAATATAGCGTGCGAATGTCGCGCTTGGCGACTGGAAGAAGAACTTCTTCCATCAGTGCGAACAATATATCCCGTGGAGGAAGTACCAATTATCCGATTAGTGCAGGATAATTCCGCTGTCCATACATCACGCGAAACACAAGCATGGTTTCTGAATCATCCCGAGATCCACTTAATCAAGTGGCCTGCTCGTTCGCCAGATCTAAATTTGATCGAAAATGTTTGGGCACAAATGGTTCCAGGTACTCACCGGACACGGATGCTTCGGTGAGTACCTGCACAGGATAGGAAGGGAGCTTAACTCCCGCTGCCACCACTGCGGTGCTGAGGTGGACTCGGCGCAGCACACCCTCGAGGAATGTCCCTCGTGGGTGGCGGAGCGCCTAGTTGATGTGGTGGGAGCGGACCTCTCTCCCCCGGCCCTTATCAGGGCCATGCTTTGGGGAGACGAGGGCTGGTCCGCCGTCACCTCCTTCTGCGACACAGTTGTGTCACAGAAGGAGGCGGACGAGAGAGTCCGCAGGGGCGAAGTAGCCCCTGGGGACGGAGCGAGGCGCCGACGACGTAGGAAGGCGGCGCCTCGCATACCCGCGCACCAACACGGAATGGAAGGACGGCGCACCCGCGGGCGGGGGGGGGATGTCACAGCTGGCATTCCCTCCCCTTGGGTACTCGCGGCTGCGCCGCCCCCCCCCCAATACCGCCGGGTCCTCCTGATCAACGGAGGGCCCGGCCAGGGGGAGATAGGGGGCGCCTGGTCGGGCGGGGAGGCGCGCAGCAAGGCGCGACTCTCCCCCTGTGACACGCAGTCACACTAGGCGCCTCCGGGAGGGGGACAAGGCGGCCGGCCTGCAAGGGCGGGCTCTCAGGCCGCTCACCCCCCTCCCCGAGAATGGCGACTCCTGACCGAGAGGGGCGGAGGGGTAAACTAACCCCTCCGCCCCCCGTAAATCTCGGTCGGGAGCGTTGGGGAGGGCCGGGTCCGGACGGGACCGGGCCCGGCCAGCAAAGCCCCTACAAGGGAGGTATGGCCGGACGGGGGGCCCCACGTCCGGCCACTGAAGATGGCGAAACGGGTCGGGGGTAATCCCACCGACCCGGGAAGGGGGCGGGGGCAAATTACCCCGCCCTGTGGCCGAGGGCGTCCCGGAAGTTATGCGCAAGCGGTTCCCGGGACGCCCTCACCATGGCCGCATGGGGCCCGGCAGAGGTTTTAGTGTAAGCCCCCTCCGGTGGTTATTTCTGGGGGGGGGGAGAGTCCCACACTACCCCTGGGAAAATCCCGTATTTCCCGGGGGTGTGCGTAAAGCACCTTTCCTCTGCCTCAAAAAAAAAAAAAAAGGGGCACAAATGGTTCAACACTAGGAACCAAGAAGGGAAAGGACGGTAGCAGCGTTAGTCGATCATGCGAGAGAAGTCTGGGAAGAACTTCGGCTCAACGGGAAGCAAACTTACCGGCCCAGGGGTTTCGGAGCCCCAGGGCCCGGCGGCACGGGGGGTAGCGTCCCGGCTCCCTGTGTCGTCGTCATCCGGCGACGGGCTGGCGTGCGGGTTGCCTACGGGCCCGCACGCCAAAGCGGCTACCGTGGAGGAAGGCGTGCAGAAGAAGAAGAAAAGGGAGGAGGTGATGGACGATGTGACCGGGATTAGGACAGAAGAAAATAAGAGTGAGGTAGACATGTACCTGGGCAAGGTTGCGGAAGAGGTTACTCTCCCGGGAACGCAGGGTTCGAGAGCGTTTCAAGAATTTATTGTCAGGAGGGGAGAGTAACGTAGAGAGACTGAATGAGATTGAGGGTATTGCTAAGAGGAGCAAAAGGATGGCAAATGTCGAGAAGGACAACATCGGGAAAAGTGCGAAGGATATGGCTCGGTTCTGCGCGGAGATCATTCATATCTCTGCTTGCAGAGCCGGCCACTTGGATCGAATCAGTAAAGAGAAGAATGCGCGTCTGGAAGAGATAGCCGACATACAAAAGCGGTCCCAGGCGGAGAGTGAGACATTGCTGGAAAGAGTGAGGGAATTGGAGTGAGGGAGGTGGAGAAAACGGGACTAAAGGGAAAAGAGCATCAATAGGAAATGGACAGGGAGAAATGGGTCAAGAAAAGAAGACTGTTGTTGAGGACAAAGGAAGAAATGAGAGCCAGGATCGCGGAGATGATGAAGAGAAGGGTTCCATCTTCATCCCCCGCATCATCTCCGGCATTAGTGGCAAGGGAGGATCGGGCCGTTTCCCCATTTCCGGAGGAACGACCCGAGATGAGAGAACGGGCGACGTCGCCAATGCGGGAATTAGCTGCTGTGACGTCGCCCGTAGTGAGGAGGTTAGCCGCGGCCGCTGCATCCGCCGAGACTCCCCCACGTGACTGGGACTGAGTTGCGGTGGGAGGACGGGGCCGCAGAAGAAGGAAAGGTCCTAAACGGGATGGAGGAAAGGTGCCGGTTCGAGGGTGTCCGGTGGCGCCTCGTGCGTTGCCGGCGCCGCCGGCGACGGTAGCGGTGGCGGTACGCCTCGAGCCGGGGGGCCTCACATACGTGGAGGCCCTCCGC
>NW_022639976.1:8276-8691 GCF_010583005.1 Odontomachus brunneus | reverse complement strand
GTAGCGGTGGCGGTACGCCTCGAACCAGGGGGCCTCACATACGCGGAGGCCCTCCGCAAGGCGAGAGGCGATATCGCCCGGGGAGAGGGTGCGGTCCGGCCCGCCTTCGTTAGGAGGGCCGCAGGAGGAGGCCTGCTCTTCGGGCTGGCCGGACCCAAAAAGGAGAGGGAGGCGGACGCCCTAGCAGAGAAGCTTAGGGCGTCGCTCCCGGGGGCCGCGGTAACGCGGCCCTCTAGGTGAGGGGAGGTCCGACTCGTCGGTTTTGACGAGTCGGTCCTTCCTGCGGAGGTGAGCGAGTCTCTCGCGGAGCAGGGGGGGGGTGCGGGCCAAGCGAAGTTCGCCTCGGCCCCATTAGGTGGAGTTGGCGGGGGGAGGGGGCGGTTTGGGCGCGTCTCCCCCTTGCGGCGGCCGTCAG
>NW_022639976.1:7899-8266 GCF_010583005.1 Odontomachus brunneus | reverse complement strand
GGGCGGTTTGGGCGCGTCTCCCCCTTGCGGCGGCCGTCAGTGTGGCGGCCAAGGGGAGGGTGGCCCTGGGGTGGGCGGGAGCGAGAGTCGAACTGCTCCCGGCTCGCCCGCTTCAGTGCCATCGGTGTTGGAGGCTCGGCCACGTCCGGGCGGCCTGCTCCGCGTCTACGGACCGGAGCAGGCTTTGCTATCGATGTGGTCGGGCTGGGCACACCGCGCGGGCCTGCACCGAGAGTGCGGCCTGCGCGGTGTGCCGTGAGGAGGGAAGGTACCCGGGTCATCGGATGGGTGATCCCGGGTGCCCGCTGATGGCGGGCCGTCGGTTCGGCGCTCCACCGCCGGGCCACCGTAGAGGCCGGCCGCCGAA
>NW_022639976.1:539-1210 GCF_010583005.1 Odontomachus brunneus | reverse complement strand
CGTCCTTCACACTCAATATACCGTATATTTGGCGAGATCGGCGACGAAAAGCTCTCGAACGGTCGTTGCCTTCCCGTTTTATTTGAGGTGTTTGAACTCGCTTCCGACAGCTCTTGAGTGCTCATTGGCGGGATCTTTCCCCCGTTTTCCGATCTCAGATTCTGCACAGCTGTTTTCGTTACGTCAGGCTTTGGAGCTTCCTTGTCCGTCTGACCTTGGCTTTAGCTCCTTTGCGGCAGCCGTTGTTTGCGTCGATCCACAAGCTTCGCGGCGTCCTCGCTCGGATCGGAGGACGCTCCGGGTCGCGGAGGATGTGCTCGCCGATTTCCTCCGGCGGCAGCTATCCTCCGCTCGTCCGCGGTGTCGATCCACTCCGTCCTCGCGGCTTCCTAGCGACAGCCTGTGATCGCTCCCCTTTCGGCAGCTTCGCCTCGCCGTTCAGGATGTTGCTGAAACAGTTCTGTGTTAGGTTTTCCACCCTGTGCCTACTGAGTCGTATTATTAATGGAAGCGGTTCACCTGGAGTAGTAGGTCTTGCGGCCGTTCTTCTCGCAGGCTTTTCCTCTCCCACGGCGGCAGCAGTCCTCCTTGCTGGTGGCTGTTTCTTCCTGACTCAACCTCGATGACCGTATTTATACACAAAAAATATGATTCGAGGGCTGCGTAGTGTC
>NW_022639976.1:0-188 GCF_010583005.1 Odontomachus brunneus | reverse complement strand
AGGTTTTCCACCCTGTGGGTCCCTACTGAGTCGTATTATTAATGGAAGCGGTTCACCTGGAGTAGTAGGTCTTGCGGCCGTTCTTCTCGCAGGCTTTTCCTCTCCCACGGCGGCAGCAGTCCTCCTTGCTGGTGGCTGTTTCTTCCTGACTCAACCTCGATGACCGTATTTATACACAAAAAATATGA
>NW_022639975.1:14434-14571 GCF_010583005.1 Odontomachus brunneus | reverse complement strand
TCGATAGTGAAGAAGTTAATTATTTCGTACTATATCAAGTGAAGAATTTCGCTCATTCGCTCTTTCGAAGAATCGTAAGTCGCTCATTGAATGGTCACAAAATGAATCGTCAAAATTTTACGAGAAATTCAGTTGCG
>NW_022639975.1:13493-14424 GCF_010583005.1 Odontomachus brunneus | reverse complement strand
CGTAATTATATTATTTCTTTGTACTAAAATTTTTCGTATTATATCACATTGATTATTTCGTTATTATGTCGAGTAAAGTTATATTCATTTCGAGACAATATGAATAATAATGTATGTGTGTGCTTAAGAGAATATAAAAAAGTTGAAAATGAAATTACAAAATTATTTATAAAGAGTGCTGTTTATATGGTAAACAGTTCATAACGACATTCAAAGTTCTGGCACAATACATAATCAATTGCGAAGCGTTTTATAAGAATTGTCGTTTCCATCGTTAATCCTCGGTAAGCAAATTACTACAACTGAAATTTTTACACCTAGAAAACAGTCGTTAATAAAGTTAATAAGGTTTTCCCTGCTTTTTCCCGAATATTTCGAAATTATGTTTCTCTCGGGTCAAATAGTTTTATTTGCATTTTTTGTTACATTCTGGCTTTCGAGTTTTATATGTTACCCACTACAAATAACTATATGACAACGTCACGCCGTTACGTATGATTTATTTCAATCGTAATCTTTCGATTAATGCTGAATTTGTTAATTACATTAATAATGGGATACGATATATGGCTTGACAGTTTAACGATCTCTCCATTATCTGTGGACAACAATTGTTTGAATAAAAAATCACGATACCTGTTACTGTAATATAATAGTTAAAATCGTGCAAAAAATGAATTACATTCCACTTATGCATAGTTTCGTATATTTTCGAAACTTTTAGAGAAAGTATAGAATAGGTGGTATCAATGAATTATTGTACTATTTGTATTCCATATTTGACCCATGTATTGCATATACAATGTTGCTAAAACTACCCGCAAATCTCGAACGAGAAACATAGGGTTCATTCGGATAAGATGGCCATATATTTTAAAATTAAAAAAAAATACATTTCTTATTTTTCTTTCTTAATAGCGTTTGGCACATT
>NW_022639975.1:7604-10850 GCF_010583005.1 Odontomachus brunneus | reverse complement strand
AATATAATTTCCTTTCGCTCGCGCTAAGCGGGTTCGGCAACGAATATAATAGTCATGACCTGCAAAGTTCATGACAGCAATTGCGTGATCGGAGCTTTCTTCGGCAGTATGCTCGCTCTATGACAACTGAACGGCAATTCTTCGCGAAAGCAACAGCGAATTCGAGCTCTCTGCTTTTGCGAGAAGAGACGCGAACTTTTACCCATTCGAATGGACGACCGGACTTCTGCTCCTCGATGCGACGTCCGATCCGCGATACTAACCAAAAATCACTGAATGTCAGCCTGCCTGAGCGGAACGGACTCACCAAATAAAACCGATATACGAACCGGAGCGCTGTCAGGCTACGGCGATCTCTTCGGGTTTACACAAGTGGCGGTCTTACTAGGCTTCAAGATCAAGTAGTCGTTATTAGCTACGTGGATGGCACGTCCTTTACACATCTTCATACTAAATATCCAGAACAGAGAATTCTATATCTTTTGCTAAACTTTATTTCTCGTTTCAAATCATTTCCCTCACGGATTTCGGTCTTCAATTGGTGCTTCTTGTTGCCGAATCTCGATGAATTTCAGCCGTATTCGAGCGACAGCTTCTCGTTATTTGTGGTCCAGGAGATTTTGTCTTGTCCATAAGGACGCGTCGATTCGGCCGTTGTTTTTGTCGAACTTCGTGACTTTGTGGCTGACTTCGTGCGGCTCAGATGATGCTTTGGGTCGCGAAAGATGCGCTCGCTGGCATTTAGCTTCGGCTGCGGCTGTCCTCTACTCGTCCGCGGTATCGGTCCTCGCGGCTTTCCTTGTGTCAATTCACTGGCGGCAGCGACCAGGCTTTGTAAAAATAGTTTATGCCGTACTGACCTTTCTTGTCGGTCTCCTTCTATTACGATTAATATAGAGCAATTGCAAACATGCAAAACATCAATTTTAAACAAAAATTTTTTTCTCTTGATCTAAGAATTAATTTATATAAAAACTTCAGTAAATACCAAGTGCAAATATTTATACATACATATGTATAGAGTCTGCATGGAACCTCCATAGAATCCACATAGATGTTCATAGATCTTCATTCGGTATGTATAATGGAGATCGTATAAAAGTACGACAAGCAAACATTTGGATGTCTAGTAGAAGTCCCATAGATGTTACATGGACGTTCATTAGAAGTTTTTGTTCCATATAGATCTATTTTATCCCACACAGCAAAACAAATCTAGGGAATCTCGTCAAGATATCCTGCCGAGATATTTCGATATCCTAAAGAGATCTAGATAAAAGTTAAGAATACGAGCGTTATTAATAGGATGTACTAATGTCTGCATTTACGAAAATATAGAGATATCACAAGTTGCAATGAAATATTTTTATGTTATTCCTGAGATATCTGTGACTATTTTCACCTACAGTAAAAAAATGAGTATATATCGCAGATGTATTGTAAATACATATTAGAGATGATTATAGGAAGTTGGGATTATCCCAACTAAGGAAATGTTGGGATTTATCTGGAAGAACGTTTTCAATAATAATAATTGCTTTATTTTTACTGAAGCTGATTATTTAATATGCGTAGTAAGTAGTATAATAGTGCAAAATTTGTTTAGTAAACCAATTTCATATAAATATACTGTAATTGATACGTATATTAAACAATCGATGTAATATTATTATTATATCCGAAGCTATACAATATAATGAAATTATATAACATAAATTGAAAATATATTTTGAAAAGTACAGACATAAATATAACATTTACATTTACATTGTAACATAGATGCAATGTTTATATGTGCACTAATGTTATAAAAAAGTTTTATTGCTGTATATTAGTAATTATATTATATTTTAACTTTTAAAGTAATTATCAGAATTAATGTTTTTCATAAAATAAAATGTATATATAGAATAATAAATAACTAAAAATAATAGTGTATATTTGTATAAAGCATGATTTGTATATACAAATAAAATATAACGTAATCTTTTAAAACAAAATTATAGACTTGTTTAAGACTCTTGGGTCTTCATATGGTTGTTCTTGTTCAATATCAGAAGCAAGAAATCATATGCCAATTTATGGCGTGGTATACGTAGAAATAAAAAATTATTTGCAGAAAATATCTTTCGTGATTGATTCAGTATAAAAATTTTTAAAGATAAAACGAGGACACAGGAGCCTTAAAATGGTAAAACAAAATGGTAACAGATTATAAGATATATGGCACATTGCGAAAAAACGCAATTCAAAAATTATTACTTTAAATTTTAGTTTAGTGAAAAAATTTTAGTTTATTAAAAATATTCCTAATATACTACTTTATAATGAATAACGTCATATATAAGCTTGTATTCTAATTTAATTAACACTATTCAAATAATTTAAATATGATATTATTTTTTACAAATAATGTTATAAAAACTAATGTTATAAAAGAAGTGTTATTGCTGTACATTAGCAATTATATTTTATTTTAATTACTTTTAAAGTAATTACCAAAATAAATGTTTTTTATAAAATAAAATATATCTATAAGATATATTTTATTATATTATATTTTATAATAAAATATAATAAAAAATATAATTAACAACATCGCACAGTATTCTTTCAATGCTAATTTCTGTCGAATAAAGACGTGTTGCATAAAAGTATAAAGAAATATCGTTTTGCTTCAATTGCAAATGAGATGGTAGCAACTGTATGTCTACTCTGAACAACATATATAATTGGTTTGACTACAATTGTAATGTCCCCTATCGAATATATATGGAATGGTAAAGAAATATCGTGTTACTTCAATTGCATATGACATGATTGCAATTATACGTCTACTCGTAACACCAATGTGCAATTGGTACAATTTGTTATAATCGCGAATGGTACCAGCGTTTTCGAAACACTTCTCGAGGAATTGTTTCAATTGCGCCACAACAAGCAAGCGATGTGCAAGTGCTGCGATAAGCACCACCTTGCACATTCCGCATTTAGGACCTCAATTCCAAACGCATGACACCATTACCAAATATGGTAATGTTCTTGTCGCCAGGCACCCCCTCCGACAAGTCTAAAACAATACTATAAAAAAGCGGAGAGACCACTCGCGTCAGGCTTAACATCTCGGTCTCTCGCCGCGACATCCGCGTCATACGTGACTTACGCGCGGTACGCATATTAACTTATAAGTACGGGAGTTGTAACTAAAACACATACAAGTGTATTTATTCAAATAAACCTTTATAT
>NW_022639975.1:1818-2376 GCF_010583005.1 Odontomachus brunneus | reverse complement strand
CGAATGGTACCAGCGTTTTCGAAACACTTCTCGAGGAATTGTTTCAATTGCGCCACAACAAGCAAGCGATGTGCAAGTGCTGCGATAAGCACCACCTTGCACATTCCGCATTTAGGACCTCAATTCCAAACGCATGACACCATTACCAAATATGGTAATGTTCTTGTCGCCAGGCACCCCCTCCGACAAGTCTAAAACAATACTATAAAAAAGCGGAGAGACCACTCGCGTCAGGCTTAACATCTCGGTCTCTCGCCGCGACATCCGCGTCATACGTGACTTACGCGCGGTACGCATATTAACTTATAAGTACGGGAGTTGTAACTAAAACACATACAAGTGTATTTATTCAAATAAACCTTTATATATATATATAATACTACAAAAGGTAGTCTAAACTCTACTACATTTTCTCCACCGCCACACACCCTGCCGCACCCGCATCACCGATCTCGAACTTTCCTTCGTGTCCCGGCAACACGGGCACGACAAATTGATTTCATTACAAATATAATTTCCTCCATCGCATACATATACAATAGTAAAGA
Organism: Odontomachus brunneus; assembly: GCF_010583005.1. Classification (NCBI taxonomy): domain Eukaryota; kingdom Metazoa; phylum Arthropoda; class Insecta; order Hymenoptera; family Formicidae; genus Odontomachus; species Odontomachus brunneus. The sequence continues at coordinate 1,828 of NW_022639975.1, read as the reverse complement.
AATATCGTGG
>NW_022639975.1:1347-1808 GCF_010583005.1 Odontomachus brunneus | reverse complement strand
TGACAATTTTTTAACTTTTTGTGGGAATATTTAATTTTTTAGCAACAACCAGAATATATTGGGTTGTACAAAAAGTCATTGCGTTTTTTTATATTTGATTTTCAGGTGCGTTTATTTAATATACGTAATGAACATTAATCAATGATGTATTGGCCGTTTTGTTCAATGACCTTCTGCCATCTCTCAGGCAACTTCATAATACCGCGTTCATAAAACTTCCTATCTTTCTCTGCGAGAAACTTGTCAAGGTGCTGTTTGATGAGGTCTTCAGAAGCAAACTATTCAAGGAGTTTTGCAAGGAGCGAAATAAATGGAAGTCTGATGGCGCAAGGTTTGGGCTATATGGTGGATGTGGCAACACATCCCACCCAAGCTGCAACAATTTTTGCCGAGTGACCAAACTTGTGTGTGGTCTCGCATTGTCGTGGTGAAATACCACACCCTTACGATTGATCAGCTCG
>NW_022639975.1:0-1337 GCF_010583005.1 Odontomachus brunneus | reverse complement strand
AGCTTCTTTGTGAAACCAAGCGATTTCAAATGGCCATGAACACTTCCAATGGATACTTTTAGAGCAGTAGCAAGCTCCCGAACCGTTTGATGCTTATTTACTTGCACTAATGCTTTGATTTTATCGTCGTCAATCTCGGAAGGCCTACCGGAACGATGAGCGTCTTTAACTGAAAAATCACCATCACGGAATCGGGCGAACCAGTTCTGGCACTGGCGTTTTCCGATGACATTTTTGCCGTAAACTTGACACAACTTTTCCCGTGCTTCAGTTGCTTTCTTCCCTTTTTTAAAGTAATAAAGCAAAATATGGCGAATATGCTCTTCAAAATTCTCCATGTTCGAACCACAATTGCAAGCACAAAACTCGACTGAACCGCGTCAACTTTTTTTTGGCTTTTAGGTTAAGTGTCAACAACAAAACGCGCGTAAACATTTGACATTCATGTCACGCTCAGATACAAATAAACGTGGACAACGCCATCTATTGAAAAAAAACGCAATGACTTTTTGAACAACCCAATATTACTTCAATTGCATATGACATGATTGCAACTATATTCTACTCGTAACATGTGTGAAATTGGTTTCATGACAAATATAATTTCCTCCAGCGTATACATATATAATAGTAAAGAAATATTGTGTTACTTTAATTGCAGATGAGATGTTTGTAATTATATGTCGACTTGAAATACGTATATTATATTCTTGATACTGATGCTCTTAATTCCATATATAGTTGAAATACAATAGGTACAATAATATTGTACCTATATATCAGTTCCTTATTGCATCGATTAGAGAAAGAAGTAATTGAATAAAATAATTGTTTAAAAGCAATGTAAAATATTTTTAATGCCACTACACTCATATAATGAAAGATTCAATAACATACACAATTATTACATATATGTATTACTTGTTCTAGATTATATGTTGTATTACCACAAATAAATGTGTAGTTGTAGCAATTGTCGATGCTTCTCCATTACATGCATGTAATATTGGAATAATTCAATGTTTCTGTCGATTTTACATCGCGCGCAATTGACACAATCTTTTATGTAATTAATTATATTATTAAATTTTAAGACTCCTGACTGTTCACTTTTTCATCATTGTATAACTGTATACGTTATCATACTATATAACTGTATGTAGTTTGTCGAATCGATCACAAGTATCGTATGGACATATCTTTTTATTTAACCGCAGTTTGCAGGAATTTGTAACATGCGATTTCTCTCTTGTGACGTTATCAATGAGGACAGAAAAAGCGAACAGTCATATATACACATATATATTCTAATAACATATGCAATACGTACGTGGTAT
>NW_022639974.1:14476-14652 GCF_010583005.1 Odontomachus brunneus | reverse complement strand
TATATTATTAAATAAAAAATAAGATAATTAGAGAAATACAATAATATTTTAAAAATTATTATTTATAATAATGTGCCTTTTTGTAATATAATGAACATAATATTTTGATAGCGATTACAAGTTTAAGTAATTTAGTTATGATTACAATAAGAGAAAGGTTTGCCTATAAAAAAAAG
>NW_022639974.1:2806-10429 GCF_010583005.1 Odontomachus brunneus | reverse complement strand
TCTAATTGTCGAATGCATACGTTTGCAGAATATTAGAGTTTGCAGCTGTGACTAAAAAATCACGCGGGCGGCACGGGCGGCGCGGGCGGCGCGGGCGGCGCGGGCGACGCGGACGGCGCGGACGGCGCGGACGGCGCGGAAACCGCCGCAAAATCCGCCGCGGAAACCGCCGCAAAAAACCGCCTCGAAAACCGCCGCAGATCGGTAAAATGATCTATCGAAAGCAGATAGAAAAAATTATATCGGTAATTACCGATCATCAATATTATGTAAAGATGACAGTAAAAATTACGTAAAGAATATATATGTTGGTAAAAATTAAATGTTGGTATATAATATCGGTAATAAATTAACGATCGTTGGTATTATCGGTAATTACATGTTGGTAAAAATTATATGTTGGTAAAAATTATATGTTGGTAAAAATTATATGTTGGTAAAAAAATTAAATGTTATATAAGATCGGTAGAAATTACCGACCGTCGGTAACTTGCCCCCCATTACCGACTGCTGATAATCCCCCTCCCCCGCGGTGACCCCCCCCCGCGATGACGTCATACTACCCCTCCCCCGTGACGTCATACCCTCCCCCCGGTGACGTCATACCCCCCTCGCCCGCGGTACCTCCCCGCCCCTCACCCCCCCTCGGAGGACCTTAGTTAGAGACCGCCTATAATACCTACTGTGAAGTCTTAAAAACGCGTTGCCACGATCCTAATTCCGCTGCGAGAGAATCTCCGATTCCGCTGCGAGAGAATCTCCGATTCCGCTGCGAGAGAATCTCCGATTCCGCTGCGAGAGATAAATTAAGATTCCTAAAAACTGTGATGAAAGATGCGTCCTACGCACTTATTTTTTTTCACCTTGAGAGAAATTGTACCCACATAACTCTCTCACCATACTAATAAGATCGCAAGTTACGTCTTATATGATTAGTCATAAGTGATCTTAATAGTGACTTGTAAGATCTTGCAAAAATGAACGACGCTATTGATAAATTCGTGAAAAGTTTCACGCATCTGAGTGAACAAACCACGACCGCTGAATGAAATCGCAATAACGCCCTTGCCGTAGACTTGCACATACGAATGAGTTCATTCATTGCTGACTTTTTACGCAAACACGGCCATACTCTTATTTCGCAAGAAGTCGCGCTCCTGCGCAGCGAGACCGTTGCTCACTGTATGCAGGCCTTGGCGTTACGCTCCATGGAATTGAGCGATTTTAGCGACATGACTCTTTCGCTTAGCGCGGCACGTAATTTGAGCGAGGATATCGAGTGAGCACGGCGGAGACTGGAAGACGGGCGTGGCGCTACAGACGATGAAACTGGGAGTGGCGGCGATCCAAGATCACATACGAATGGATTGTACGAATATATTCCGTACGAACGTTTAAACACTTCCTTGAGCGATTTGCCAGGATACGAGAAACAGCATCGTCAGCTAATGAATGCGTACTTCATTTTGGACACCTCGAGCGACAATAATGCGGACAATATCGCGTCCAAAGCAACGACCGCTGCTACTGACGATCGTCGCTCAGTCGTACAGGGCGGCGGTTCTCGCGGTGGGGCGAATGCCATATTGCACGGTCCGCCAGGAACGGGGAAAACTGCCGCGGCTAAAGCTGTCGCGGCGTCGCTCAAACTTGATTTTGTATTCGTCAATGCTGAAAATCTTTTGTCGGCATATCGATCGGAGACGGAAAAAAATTTGCGCACGCTGTACACCAAAATGCGTTTATTGACTAAAGTCACGGGTCGCAATGTGGTTCTTCTACTGGATGAGGTAGATGGTTTAGTGAAGAATCGCAACAGTTCGGGCGGCATTTCCAGCGGGGACTACAGCCTACTCACGCGCTTCCTCACCATTTTGGAACCGAACGATGACAGCGACAATTACGGCATCTTCAGCATCTTCACTACGAATCATTTAGCTAATTTGGACGATGCGTTTCGTCGTCGTTGCGTGTCCGTCTTTTTTGGGCCAGTGCTGCAAAGAGAATCTCGAATCAGAATAGCGCATTCCTTCTTCGACGACACAATCGATCTAACGGATCGTACGAATGACGACACAATTGCCAGCGTCACTTTGGCTTGGGTGCCCGGTGATTTCGCGCGATTCAAACGCGATGTAGCGAAGCCCAAACAATTGCAACATTTTTTGCAGTCAAAAGGACTGACCGTGGATGAATTTTACGACACATACACCGATGTTGAGCGAGCAGACGCCACGTCGAATCGACGTATTCTAATAGTATTGCCGCTACTGGCGTACGACGATTCTCTTCATGAGCAACTGATACAATACAAACCAGTTACTCCATTAAAGCGATATGCTGAGGAATATCCGGAACAAATACCTTCGGGCATTGAAGACTAATCGTTAGGACGGTCGGTGCAGTCCACTTCCTCTTTGAGATCACATGCCGAAATGTCTTCGTTGAATAGCTGGTCGTCTGGACACCATGCGAATTTACGGTCGTCGTTCAAACACAACCAATATGCTTTACAATGCTGTAAATTTGGCAAAAGCCACAGTTCGCCGTTAGTGTTCGGCGCATAATAATCTCGTCGTGAAGGTGGCTCCGTTGGCGGTTGCGTCACAGGCGGGGGGTCTATCGGCGGTTGCGTCACAGGCGGCGGACACGTCGGCGGCGGCGGACACGTCGGACAATCACATATCATGAGATCCGGACACTTATCGTTAGGCAAACAAACTAACGGACATTTTGGACACGAAATTGTCGTGTATCCACACGAACAATCTTTACCGTGTAACGATACGAGAGCTAACTGATTTCGATTTATTGTTGAAACTTGAAAACAGTCGTCGTCACTATGGACGACTGACATAACGAATGCGAAAAACACAAGTTGCGCAAGAGCCAACATGACGATCTTACCGTTCAGTAGAGTATATGCTTTTTTACTGGCTGTGGAGCGGTATATATAGTCTGAATTCGCACACGTGAATCAATATCATACGTCAAGCAGCAGTAAAGTACACATGTCGAGAGATAACGGACTGTATAAAAACCCACCGATCGATCAGACCAAAAGCTACTTCGGTAACGGGCGCAATGGCACTATTTTCTTCGTTCGGTTCCTTGGTAAGTTTTTTACGATTTTTGATTTTTACTTTTTTACTTTTTTTACAATTCCGTAATTTTTTAGATGATTCTGTCATTGTTCGGCGGTTGTATGTGCCTGGAAAAGTGTGAGTTGGCTACATGTGTGAACATGTTGCCCATCGACAAACTGTCGCATCATAATGTTTTGTACCATGGCAAAGTTCCAGCCATGCTTTTTGCCATGGATGTCTATCACGAATTAATCATTTATCGCAACTGTGAGCATAATTTTAAATGGCAAAAAAAGGAATACTCTTTCGGCGATCAAAAACTGAAGGCACCCATATGGCACGATCCTCTCGTTGATCAATGTCTTTCATTCGTTCTCAAAGAGGAATATTTAGATATCTTTCATTCCGTGGATCAAATTGTGCAGTTACCGAATTGTTACCAAGTGGCCATACGAGACCACACATGCCCTATTTACGACAAGTACAATTATGAAATGGATACATGCTCGAGCCGCCCTAATTTGTTTGATGATTCGTGGCCTCAATTTTTCCGATATTTGAGCATGAAGCTAACGGCATTCTGTCAAAATCAAACGACTGAATAAACACTCTTGAGCAACAAGCAATATTTTGCCTCATCCTCCTAATCGTCGTCGTCTTTCTCAAGCTGATCGAGTACAAGTGATACGTTTATATTTTCAACATTCCGAGAACGCAAAATTAGTGCGTCTGGCCTGGTCTGCCGATAGAACGGCGACGACGATTATTAATCCCCCTCTCGCTAAACGTACGATCAATGCTTTGGTGGAGCGTTTCTTAGAAAACGGAAATGTGCGCGACAAAGATAGGTGTGGTCGTACTCCTACCGTTTGCACAGCTGCGACGATTAGATCCGTGTTGAATGATGTCACTGAGGCGCCTATGTCGTCAACACGCGTAAGTGCTCGCCGGTTATGTATATCGAGATCGTCCTTGCTTCGTATTATGCGACGTCAACTATTGTTGCGACCTTACAAGATACAGGTGTTACAAGAGCCACGCGCTGCGTGAAAACGACCTTGCATTGCGATTACGTTACAGCCGTATGTTAATAGCTCGCTACGCCAAGTGGCCGGACTTGCCGCACCGTTTGATTATGGGTGACGAATCGCATTTTTATCTCACCGGTGAAGTATTCAATCGACAGAATATTCGGTTTTGGGGTACGGAAAATCCATGCGTGTTGCGCACGAAACTCGCGCACGCACAGCGTTTAACCGTATGGTGTGGCATGAGCTCAGCTGGAATAATCGGTCCGTATTTCTTTGAAAATGAAAGAGGCAAAGCGATTTCGGTGAACGGAGAAACTTACCGCGCTATGCTCACTCGTTATGTCTTTCCGAAATTGCGCACTCAGGCGAGATTTTGTAACGTACGCTGGATATGGCAGCAGGACGGCGCTACGTGCCACACCGCCCACGACACCATGCTTCTCTTGACGAAAACTTTTGGTTCTGACCGGGTGTGGTCTAGCCAAGGTGCCGCCGCTCGTCATGCTCCGACCGACACAAATTGGCTGCCACGGTCACCCGATCTCACGGCTCCGGACTTTTTTCTCTGGGGTTACTTGAAGGATCGCGTGTACAAATGCCGTGAGGATAAAGCGCAGCAGCCTGCAACGTTGGCCGAACTCCGGCAAAATATCCAAAAGGAAATCGCCCTCTTGGACCGTGGTAATGCTGCAGAGTTGCGACGCCGAGTAATGTTGCAAGTGGTCGAACGTGCTCGAGAGTGTATACTTCATGGCGGAAAACATTTGTCGTCGGTATTATTCAAATATTAATACCAGTTGGTTCAAGCGACGTAGTCTCGGCTACTTCTGCCGTTATCGTCAATTTCTTCGTGGTGAGGCATTTGCTGTTGTACTGCCGTGTACTGTTCATGACGCTGACCCAACCACCGCCAGAGAGTTGCGCCAACCACTAAAACAACGACCAAAGCAAACGCACCCAATAGCCATGGCAAGATTTGCATACTCGACGCGAACGAACTTCGGACCTGCGAACCGATGCTGGTAGCCGCATCCCATGCGGAATCAATGGTTCCGCCAATCATTTCGTTTAACGCGTCCACAGCGTCTTGGTTTTCACAACGTGCATACGCACCGGCAGGTAGGCCGGTGCGATCTACAAAATTTATACTTTTCGGATTGGTCTCCTCCCAATCGCAATAAACGCAATATTTGTCGTCATTGTGCTCGCTCCCTGCGTTTTTACATTCGGAATTTTCCACGCGCATTTTAGGCCATAAGGTAAGCTCGTGACACGAGCGGTCTCCCCCCGCAAGCGGCGGTCCCAGTGGGCAAGAGCAACCTACAACACGACAGCGTTTGATAGTTCCGTTCTCGTTTACGTAAATGAAACATCCAGTATTCGCCGCAGCGTGTTCCGCTGCTTTACAGCATAAATACGCTATACCTGTGCCGGTGGCGACCAATACGCCACCAAGCACCACGATCTTTTTCGTACGCGAAGCAGTGGACGCTAATTTGTTCGTTCGCTCGAACAAGCGAGCGTCTCCTCGAACGATTTTTTCTAAATCACTCGCATGAGATATCACATCGGTAGACTTGACGGCACCGCTCTTGATCAGTGTGCTACGCTCACGAACGATGTATTCGCGCTGGCGCATGAGTGGTATATCTGGGAAATGTAATTCTGCTACATCATCGACTCGGCGAAAAGCTTGTCGAACAATACCGGAGAGCCTGCTGCCGGTAGCATGCTCGAATGCTTCCGCAGAACGAGCCAATCTCATTAATGCAACGAAACGTCGTCCCTCAATGTGACCCAGCATAGCTATTTCCTCGCCATTGTGTCCAAGTTTACGAAGTACCGGAAGCTGCAGCAAACGTTCTCGCAACATACGAGCACCTTGCCGCAAGGCGGCTATCGATTTTTGCCATAGCAAAGACGCTTCTTTGAACGTACGTTGCACATCGAATGCGATTGTAGCATTATGCAAAAATTTTTGCAACACTCTTGTCGCCATGTCACGCGTGAACGAATGGGATTCGACGTATAAAGGAAAGATCAAATGAGAGGTGCGCACATTGACTTTATTGGCATTCTTACAATTTTGGTCCGTGAATAAAAGGCGGACGTCGCGCACGACGCGAAGTAATATGGTGCAATGGCGGCGTTCCAGCCTGAGCTATCGCGGACGATACGGTGCTGTCGCTGCAATCGGTATCTCGTACTAACGCAGCAATATCGTCGTCCCCTAAAGCATCTTCATATTCGGACGATGAGGCGGCGGGTGTCGATGATGTCGCTGCTGCATTCGAGCCAACCGTAGCATTGATACAATTATTGCGCAGAATTATGTTAATGCTATTGGTCGAATGACACTGTTTTACAACTAGAGTAACTTTACCACCGCAAGAACATCGTACGTACGTACGATTGCTAGTACTCTGGCCAGAATTTATCGTTACTGTCCTCGCCTGATTGGATGAAATCTTCAACGTCAGATCGAGCGTACTTCGTTCGAGAGACGATGATCTCATCGTCATCGTCATCGTCGTTGGCGGCGGCTGCGACAGGTGATGGATATGTCTCCGAGGACGCTGGCAAAAGTCGCTCGCGTCGGCGCATTTTTTTCCTTGTCTGTCTGGACTCGCGCTTCGCCTCGTCGGCGAGCGTGACGAGCGTCGATGCATCTGTCCAATCTTTAGCAAGGAGAGCCTCTTCGGAATCGGACAGTGGCGACAACCGCGAAACTGTCAACTCCTCCGATGTTTTTGATACCGGCGAGAAAAATTCAATTTGCGTGTCGCGAGTCGTCGATACTGCTGCTGCTGCTGCTGCGATCGGCGAGGTCAGATTCACTCCCACCGATAATGCTGAATCTGCAGCCGGTAAGTCTAATTCGGTTCGGAACGATATGATCGACTGCTCCTCATCGAACACCGACGGCGGTTCATATTCGGCGGCAAACTGCTCAGATTCAGCTGACTGTCGGTCTGGACGCGACGTCGCAACAGCGATAGAAAATGACTCACTTGGCTACGTTGTTGACACAGCTGCCGGCGACGGCGTCTGTTTCAGTGCTGACGCAGCTAAAGGGGCTTCCGCTGCTAATGATGTAAGTGAGTCCAATGCCGTCGCCGCCGGTAACAATGACGGCGATAAGGAGTCTTCAAACGGCGGCGGTGAATCGGCCGGCATCGGCAATGACGAATGTCGTTTCTTCGTCACGGCGGTGCTACTTTTTGTACGATCGTTATCGCTACTTCGTGACGCAGGTATATCGGCGTGACTATCCTCCGGCGCGTTAAAGACCGCTAAATCAGCATTCTTTGCCTGATTTCCGTCGGTATTTGCAAAGCGGCCAGTTTGCACGTATTCTTCCAGCAACACACGATCTGTATCGTCGTACGATTCGTGCTCTTTGAACAGACGTTTATAGTAGGTATTATATAGGGGTTCTAACCCATGGTCCTCCGAGGGGGGATGAGGGGCGGGGGGTACCGCGGGCGAGGGGGGTATGACGTCAC
>NW_022639974.1:0-477 GCF_010583005.1 Odontomachus brunneus | reverse complement strand
AATGAGGCAGTAAGCTGTGGTATCCATCGGTATATTCTCCTTGCAGTCGAATTCAATTCTCACATCGACAGTGGCGCTCTTGATGGATTCGTTTTGTCGCGAACAATCAATGACCACACACGGACAATGAGTAAGAAATTGTATGGGATCAAACAACACATTGCCGTTGTCACATCCGTAATATGATTTGCGGAAACGTGCATACATATCGTACAGAACGGCGTATCTCTGTTTATCGAAATCCATATTCATATCGTCGTACGGATAAAATTCCGAGTTGAGATAGAGTTTCACGTTAGTCAGCTTACAGTGGTCGAATATGGCAACATTGCCAGTGAGAGAATTATTTCGACCAGTCTGCAGAGCAAAGATGACGTAACGCGGCTTTTCCAGCTGAGTCGCCGTCTTGACAGCCCACGGATGCTTGATCGTGCTCTGTAGAAGTGGAAATTCGTACAAATCCCACGAGCGAAAACT
>NW_022639973.1:14524-14751 GCF_010583005.1 Odontomachus brunneus | reverse complement strand
GCAACTATTGCCCACGCGAAACATGCATTGTCCGGAGATTTGACATTAACCACAGCCCGTTTCAGCTGTATCACACGTGGTAACTCAAAGTGACATCCCGCGTGCAACGGATTGTATTTGTTCACATTGATTGTAAGATTGAGTATTCGCGATAATGTCCACCCGCTATCGCGTTCCTGGAATTCCTCCAACGATGCTAATGTGGGCTCGACGATGCGTCGCTCCAA
>NW_022639973.1:11283-11670 GCF_010583005.1 Odontomachus brunneus | reverse complement strand
TTTTTTCGGGAGGGGCTGTTGAAGATAAAAACTAAAAGGATGTCTCTACCCATCAAAGTATCTCTATGCATTAGATAAAATTCTTTTCGAGACCGAATGTTCTCCTCAAAAGATCTTTCTGGAATATTCGAGAATATTCTAGGCGCGCCGGAGAGGGGGAAAGGCGAGTGGGTGGCGCGGCCCACTCGCGAACCGCTGCCAACAGGAAGGGGGGGGAAGGCCGCGTCGGGGATGAAACGGTCAATTATATCGATATTATGTTAAAAAAAATATGTGGAAAGATATGTCGGTAAAAACAGATCAATAAAAATTACCAATTATGTCGGTAATAATATGTCGGTAAAAAAAAATATGTTGGTAAATATGTTGGTAAAAATATATATACGA
>NW_022639973.1:9755-11273 GCF_010583005.1 Odontomachus brunneus | reverse complement strand
TATATACGTTGGTAAAAAATAAATATGTTGATAAAAATACCGGTAATATATCGGTAAAAGAAATGTCGGTAAGTCCCCTCTCCCGCGTGACGTCAGCCCTCGCGCCCGCAGTTCCCCTCGCCCCGCACCCCCCCCCCCTCAGAGGACCTGGGTTAGAACCCGCCTAGTATACCTACTCATTGTCTTTCCGCGGAGATGAGACGCGCGTTGCCGCGCATATTAAACGTATATGATAGTCAGATAGGTGTCAACATTAGATATCATATATCAATATTATATTATTAAATATGATGGAAGGATGAGCTCTTCATATTTCAAATAAGTCTTTTAGGAAGGAAAGGTATCTTAAGAGCAAGGCACAGATTTCTTAGTGTTATTATGAAATTAATTTGTGGGAGGATAAATAATGTCCAACATGAGTCGTACGTGACGATTTTATCCAATCGCTCGAACGTACGGGAAGTATCAAACCATCAATGTTTAGACCGTATCCTGTATCCCAATCTTTTATATTAATACTTTTTGATTTTCCCAAGGAAGACCCTCCTGTGAAAGGATAAATTCTTTTTTTAGCAATTAACTCTATACGTTGCGAAAAATATTGCCTCTGCCAGGACTCGAACCTGGACCTCCCCATTTGCCGGGTGGGACGCCTTAACCAATTCGGCTACCGAGGCATCGATAGTATTGTTCGCAACGATCGTGTTTATATTATATTATATAATGTAATTTTGACAGCTGTCTGATTCTCTATTGTGCATGTTCATAAATCATAGGTTTGCTTCGTCGTTCGTTTTGTGTTTTGAAACATGTCAAACAAAATATGTTGCAACCGTTCTGTGACCTACTGTACAATTACACACATCTTTATCGCATATTTCGTATTTCAGTACGTGATCTATTTGTATTATATATTATTAATCTTATGCGAATGTTATAATACCTTTTTCATCATACTATTCAATATGATTAACTGTTCTTAATCCTTTGCGGTCTCAAGCCAGGTAGATTTACGAAGCGAAATCGCTTTATTGCTTATTTTTCATTTTTATAATATATTTTGCATACATAATCTTAACGTTACATGCACTAACATTTTACTAAAAAATTCTTTCGTTATTTTTTGTACACAAAAATTTTATATTTACTCTTTGTTTACTTGCACTTTAATAATGAGCTAAGCCATGACAAATATGACAAATACGACGATCAGCGACTTGGGATCGAAAATGGTACTTTAATCATAACATTCTACATGAGACCTCGGCAAAAAATCGGCAACTTTCGGATACATTTCGAAATGCACACTTTTCCTCTGCTTGCCGTCTACGACATAATAACCGACCGCATAACTAAGGCTCGCAAATCTCTGTGTCAACAACGGCCAAATCATTAATACAATCAGCATATCCTCTTCCACATCAAAGATAAGCATTTCGCATCAAATTAACATGCAATAGAATGAAGGAGATGTATATATTAGGTGGTAAACTTAGTTCCTGCGGTTTTTCCCATTTT
>NW_022639973.1:5161-9745 GCF_010583005.1 Odontomachus brunneus | reverse complement strand
TAAATCGCTGAAACCATACTTGGCATGTTCTTTCCGATGGAGCATAATTGCCATAAGCTTCGAAAAGCAATTTATGAGCTGCAGCTGCAGTTTTTTTCAAGTCAAAGTAATGAAGCAGCACATGTCGAAAAAACAACTTATCACATTCCATATTTAATCAAAAGAAAAAATAGCATTGCTCGCTTAAATGAATCTCTTCGCACTGAATTTTATTGACAAATGTCTAACCTCTAAAATACAGCCAGTTTCAGATGTCAAAATAAATTACACCTACAACTAACGTCATCTAACTGTGAGCCGCAGGAACTAAGTTTACCACCTAATAACATAGAATTATATTTTTACATAATTGTATCATTTAACTTGCATAATTGATATGGTACAAAGTCCCGCCTAATTTTATTAACATGGTTTGGTCGCTCCTGACACTGAGTGTCGCGACCCTCAGTTACGCGTTGAGTTGCTATGTCGCGGGCGGCAAGGACAGAAAAGTGGTTGTGCATTCCGAAATCTGGGCAAAATTTGCATTTCTTGGTAAGGCCTGCTCGAAATAAATGAAGCTTTTATGAGAAAGGTTCGCAAAAAATTACATTCAACTTATGGAACCTGCGTATATGTTTATTAAAATTTGGTTTCATTTATCAACATTTATCTCACAGTTTCCTTATTTTATCAACTCTGCTGTGAGAAAACCTTAATTATTGAGTTATAATAAAATTTTCATTACTCCCATAATACCATTACAAATTAATATTTCATTACGTACAATTTAATAAAATATGAGCTGGATATTAAATTTGATGTATAGTTTCTTCCACTGCTTCATTTTATGCTGCAACTTTTTTGTTTTTGCCATCCTGTTGTTAGTAATGCTTGTGCTTCGATGGTAGAAGAATTTGCCGCTTTCCAGCGTTGCCCAGGGTACGCCCGACTGCGGACTGTTTTCTTACTGCAGGCCTTACACTCAATCGCAATCTTCGGGGAGGCTCCTTCTACGTACCCCACATCACCGATTTCTCATGCAAGTATATTGTTTTTCACTTATTATATTTTCGTATTATTATGCACACTACTATTTATATAGACTAATTTATTACGGTATATACATTTATTACGGTATATATGAATAATATAACTCACTGCGCATAGTGCTGAATATACTTATATCCAGTTCTCTACGCACAGCGCAGAATCTTTGTTCATCATATTCACTGCGTTCAACGCAGAAAATAGTTCCATTTTATTCACAGCGCACAGCGTTGAATAGACTTGTGCTTTTTTCACAGCGAAAAGCGCAAAACTTTGTTCACCGTACTCACTGCGTTTAACGCACAAAATAGTTCCATTTCATTCGCAGCGCACAGCGCTGAATAGACTTGTGCTTTTTTCACTGCGATAAGCGCAGAATTTTTGTCTACCGCACTCACTGCGTTTAACGCAGGAAACCGTTTCATTTCACTGACAGCGTACAACGCTGAATAGACTTGCGCTTTTTTCATTGCACAAAGCACAGATTTTATTTTCATTTTACTCATCTTCTTTGCTCGATATTATTAATATTCCGAATATTTTCATTTTCTTCTTTTGTCAATATTATATTTATAACATCTTTTCCTTCATTGTACTATATGTTTCCTTCTTTTAGATTCAGTTCTTTTCTTTTCTTCCATTTTCCGTTTTTTCGCCTCAAGTATGTACTTCGGATCACGAATTGGCATGTTTCTTTCCCGTCGGGGATCGACTATTTCTGGTAATACGCATTGTTCATAAAACTTTGTTAGCTGATTGACCATCTTTTCTGACCAGAATGTATCATCACGTAAAATCTTTTCCGTTTTCAATCCTAACGGTGTCCATACAGCAAATATACAATATTTCCGTTGCGTTACATGCAATTGACCCTGAATTTGATAATAATATATGTGACAGCGCTTCATTTGTTCATCTTTTTCATTGCTATACAGTGCTCGCAAATTAGAAATATTGCTTGCTATTGCATTTTCTGGTGTATGAAAGCGAGCAGCGAAAGGACACTTTATTTCTACTATTTCATTGTTGTTAATCAATCCATCCGGAGAAGCGCCTAAAAATGGCAGTTGTGCATCAATAAATAATCCGCAACGGTTAATACTTATGTTCAGTGCTTTTTCAACACTCTTGCACGCTGCTTCCTCGTATTGAATTCCATGCAGTATGGATTCCTCGTTTAATTCTTGTGGATATATTATGCGTTGTATCCGTGATGCGCATGACGTACTCGGTCTCATTTTACAAATATGTCCAAAGTGAGAAGCGGTGATCATTTTGCTGCGATAATGTTGCCATATACCTGTTGCTGATTGTTCCTTCGTTTCTGCTTCAATCGCAACTCGTTTACTTTGCCAGTCGCGTAGCATTTCCATATGGCGCTCAATTCGTGCGTTCATTTCGTCAGGTTCTGCATCTGGTTTCTCTGTCTGCGGACCATAATCTTTGTCTATAATTGCACGTTTGAACACAAAGTTGCGCCTTTTTATACCGCAAACACGCTGTTTTTCTATTTTATTCTCTTCTTCGATAATTACAGCATTTTCACCTGGTTTTGTTCCCAAAATTTTACACAAACGACTGATGGGTTCTTCAGTGTTGAACGAAACTGCTGCAGCATTACAACGAGCCTCATATGATCCTTTTAATGCAAAATTAAGTCTTTTTCCCCCGATGGTTTTTGATATGACAGAGTTAAATGTTTCTACTCTGTTACTGTCTTTATTGCGCAATAAACTTTTTGCATTCCAGCTTATTTGTTTCAGTGCATTGAGCAATTTATCATATAATCCGTACATTTTTAACTGTGGCACATAATTCTCCTCGTTTTCCTTTTGCGATCCATCGCAGAAATATCCAATTTTTTTACAATCATTGTGCTCACCAAACACGTGACTTATCACGTTATCTAAATCTTTCTTTAGAAGCTTTATTTTTTCTTCCATTGTAGTTTTTTCTTCGAGGCGGTGTTGCACAGCTTTCGTCACTGCTGTCCTTATGCGAAGTATCCGACTACCAATAATGTTTCTCACTTTTCCAATGCGTCCTTTCGTCTTCACTATTTCTTTTATTTTATTCGCTAAATTGCGAAGTAAATGATTTCTGCATTCTATTTTTTCTACAACAATGTTGGGATATGGGTTTGATGATATTATTTTTTTATACACACTGCTATCTCCATCGACTATATATGTGGAATATATTAAACCGTGTTTGTCGACGCTTTTTTTAAATCCTTCAAGGATTGCGTCTGCTTCCATGCTCGTTGAGCTACAGTCTCTGCCCCAATTTTTAAAGCAATCATGTCTTTTTGCCTGATTCTGACAGTTCTCCGCATTAATGCATACTCTACAATATTTATTTCGGACAGCCATGTGCAAAATTTTTCCAGTTTCTGCACCACAAATTGTGCCAACACCTGACAAAGAATCATAACGTCCTGTTCTATAAGATCTTTTCATCCAACTTCCATCACCAATAACACTTATATGAGGTATTCCATTGATGACATCATTGCGTTGTAGTGCTAATACTCGTTCTTGGTCTGCAGCTTCTTTCATACAATCTTCTGCAGCTTTTGCGAATCCTTGACCAACAATTTTGTGTATTTTTTGATACGTTACTGACGACATGCACTTTACGTCCATGGCACCTAAAATTTGTTTCAATTGCGTATATCCTATACCAGTTAATAGTGTGCCAGCAACTGCCCCCGTATCTAAGTATCTTAGTATCTAAAGTTTCCGTCGAGGGTGGCTCACTCCAAATTGCGCTTTCATAATTACACATGCGGCATTTAAAAAATAGTTTATTTTTTAATCCTTGCGTTCGAGTACCGATAAATATCCAGTCTCGAAAATTGCATTCTATTCCTTGCATGTGGTTGTCAAATACTTCGTGCAGTTTTTGAAATACGTAACCAAAATCCATTATGCATTTTCCATCCATAGTACCTGTCTCTATACGGTATGCATCTACATTTGAATCTATTATTAATGCATCTTCTTCTTCACTTTCATTTTCTATTTGTAGAATATTTGTCAATTCGTTGGTACTTAGTGGACATGGACTTCTTTTCTCATTATCAGTAACGCTCAATCCCATCCGTGATAATGTATCATTAATTACAATTTCTTCAAGAACTCGTTGATCCTTATCGAGCGTACACCTGTTATATGTATCTTTTTATATATAGTTATTGCCGTTTTTTTCATTTTCATTTTCAAACATATTTTCAGCACAATAATCGTACGTGTTTTCTTTATCATTTTTTTGCTTGCCGCTTTCTATTTCAGCCTCATTATTTTGTAAATTTTCATTTATATTTCCATCATGAATACTGTCTGCATTATCTTCTCTATTATCAATTGTTTTAGCAATAGCGCACTTGTCTTGCTCTAATTTTAGCTGTTGTCTAAAAGGGAGCATAAAAACAATTATAATAGTATTAAAAGAAAGCATAAAGATAATTATAATAGTATTATTATCGTGCTACCAATTCATTAACTTGTAAGAGTCAATTCATCGCAAACGGTCTAATTATTATTTTTTTGTGTG
>NW_022639973.1:4880-5151 GCF_010583005.1 Odontomachus brunneus | reverse complement strand
TAAGAAGTTGAAATGATATCGAAATTTGGAAAAGAGATAGAAATGCAACGTCGAATCTAAATTCAGACGGGCTCGGTTTGGAGAAATTTTTAACATCGAAATTAGTTTAATATTGAGGAACTTTTACATGAAAAGCGGCGAAGTTTTAAACAATTGTTAACATTGAAATCTATGCGAATTCCATATATCATAGTGCAGGACCCCAACTCTTGAAATGGTAGCGTATACATATGTAAGCGTTATTGCACAGGCAGAATCATTCATAAAATTG
>NW_022639973.1:3858-4309 GCF_010583005.1 Odontomachus brunneus | reverse complement strand
ACATATGTAAGCGTTATTGCACAGGCAGAATCATTCATAAAATTGCTATGTAACGACATTTACGTTAACACAAGCATTTCAATATTAGACGTCCCGTGCTTTATCGCATGTAAGATTGAACATAGATCGTCATTTATATTGTCGAATGTAAAACTATAAAACTAGGAAGGATCTGCAACATTTGGAAAAATGATTTATTTTGTAGTTCTTGCCAGTAAGAAATGACGAATCGGATTGATATGGAAATGATAAAATAGTCTACGATTCAACGTTAATTTGATATAGAATCGATGATTAATTTCTTTTCCTAACTAAGCATTATATATAATATATAATTATCTAAATATATAATTATATAATTATATTACAGTCTCTCGGTACTAAAGTTTTTGACCCGGGAATTCTCGATGCACCTGTGCTATGTCGAATTCGCACAAATTACGATGTCAAC
>NW_022639973.1:2222-2892 GCF_010583005.1 Odontomachus brunneus | reverse complement strand
TCACGAATAAATGAAACGACACAAAATATAAAATGCCAGTTTTTTTTTATTATTTAGACAAAATAATACTTCATTATACTTTTCTAAATATTTTAATTAATAATAATTTTTCACTGAATTTTTCTACTCTCTTAATAAAATATTATCGAAATATTAATGAAATTATAATGAAATTTTAATGAAATTGGGTCAAAATTGTGAATGCTTTTCAAACATATTTCAGCAAAAGTTCATTATATTTTCAATGAATTATTTCCATCAGATACAAATATCTCAATTGAGATCTTACATGCGAAATTTTGCGGAAACCTCAACTGAGAATTCAATTGAGAATTTAATTGAGAATTCAATTGGGAATTCAATTGTGATCTCAATAGAAATTTTTCAGTAGGGAACAATTATTTGAAATTTACTTGCTTTTCATATAAAAATACCTCACAATCCAGCTGATTTCGATGTCAAAAGTTTCTCGCAATTAAACCCGTCAAAATTTCAATTCGATGTTACACTTGTACCTTTTTTGTCGATTAGCAAAGTGCGATATCATTCGGATTTCTTATTTCTCATTAGATGTAGCATGATAAATCATCAAAGTCAAAATTGTCATTTGTTCCTCAATACTTTCAACTTGATAAGACAAAATCGAAAAAAATAATCGTAGGAAGAATTA
>NW_022639973.1:1101-2212 GCF_010583005.1 Odontomachus brunneus | reverse complement strand
GGATAATCGATAGAACTCTTTGGCGGGCCACCAGAACTCTCAACGGAATACCGAAAAACCGAAAAAAATTTTCACCCTTCGGGGACTTTGAAAAATATCAAACTTGGAAATTTTACGTTGATGTAACTTTTTTATTTAAATATATTAATAAATTAATATTTGGCAATAAATGCTGCATACAGTGATAGTGTAAGATCATATTAATAGGAAAATACGGGACATGTTTAATTTCTTAATTGTAG
This sequence comes from Odontomachus brunneus, assembly GCF_010583005.1. Lineage (NCBI taxonomy): Eukaryota > Metazoa > Arthropoda > Insecta > Hymenoptera > Formicidae > Odontomachus > Odontomachus brunneus. The sequence goes on along the minus strand of NW_022639973.1, from coordinate 1,970 downwards.
ATGTTACATTTAGTGATCGTAAAATCACAAAGCGTGAAGTTCGTAATGAGATACCGGAGGTGTTCCTATTATATGAGATAACCTATACGTAAGTGACAATCGTTGCTTGAGTATCAAAATTTTTTGGTCACGTACGCGCGGTGAAAAAATAATAATTGGGATTTTAAGGTATGTATTTAACACTTTTAAGGATACAGCTTCACTGTCATTTCAATATATTTCAATGTATAATACATAAGTACTATAAGTGACTTATCGAAGCTTTTCTTTATTTCTTCTCTTGGTTTTCAAATATGAGATACCATCGCATATAAGGACACCCTCTTGTCTCATATTAGGAACCCTTTTTTTGGAAGGGCAAAATCGGCACTTATGATAAAAAATTTCATATATTACGAATTATAGCTGTCATTGGTTACTAACTATTGGAGGTAATATCTGAATGTATTTCCCATAAGTTTTACATAAAAACGGGAATTACGGTTACAAATTAAATAAATTACAAGTCTTTAAAAAAATGTGTCTCATATTAGGCACCTTTACCCTACTTTTGCAGGCGTCGTGACTTCTCTCATATGCCTGTGGTGCGCACGCTGATTGTACACTGGCATATGGGACCTACAATTTAACGCCGGTTCCGAACGGCAGGAATAGTGAAGTCCACTTGAACAAGGCTACTCTCTGTTGTTTTGCTTACCGAGAGTAGCTGCGAGCATATGAAAATCTTTGGCTCTACCGGTGATCGGACCCGGGAGTTTCAGCACAGCAGACCTATGCGCCGTCTGCTACGCCACGCTCGCGCTCTTTTTTTTATTTTTTTTGTCTAAATAATAATTAACATTTTTAGTTTTTATTTTTTTTATTTTTTT
>NW_022639973.1:257-602 GCF_010583005.1 Odontomachus brunneus | reverse complement strand
CTTGTTGTGGCGCAATTGAAACAATTCCTCGAGAAGTGTTTCGAAAGCGCTGGTACCATTCGCGATTATAACATCCCTCCCCCCTTGGGAAAAGAAAACGGAGTGTTTAGCGAGGTTTTCGCATTCTTATTCTACATACATTTTTTTTTTCTTGTTTCCGTTTACAATTGTGGTTATAATCGTTTGTACTTGTTATATTATACTGTATTTGTGTTACAAATTTGTTTTCCCGTATATAAATGTAATTACAATCGTTTTCTTAATTTTATAATTGTTCTATACTATGTCTACGTATTAGTGAGGGTATGGTAGGTATAGATGGTTTACAGTGTGATGATAATCTGG
>NW_022639973.1:0-223 GCF_010583005.1 Odontomachus brunneus | reverse complement strand
ACTCATTTCGCTTTCTATAGTGGATAATGACGATCTTTGTTGAGATATCTTTGTTTTTTGTTCGAGAATCTGTCGTACGTCGAGGTGTCTTAAGTTCTTTATTTTTCTTATTACAATTACTACCAATATAATTACTACTATTACCGTTATTCCGCTTGGTGCTGTAGTATAAACTATGTTTTTGTAATGTGTCCAGGAGTTTGACCTATTTTCTAAATTGTAA
>NW_022639972.1:13134-14753 GCF_010583005.1 Odontomachus brunneus | reverse complement strand
GAGAGCAAACGTTTCGTTAATCTGAGCGACCAAACGGGACGTTACAATTAAACAAAGTTGCTAATTAACAAATTAAAATCTCGACAACCGAGGGACGTAGAGCCAAACAAATAACTGGATTGTTGTTCCCACGGCGCAAGCTTTCTGATTAAACAAAGTCGTTAATTAACAATTAAATGTCTCGGCAACCGAGGGACTGAGAGCTAAACTAATAACTGATTTGTCGTTCCCACGGTGTGGGCTTTTGAATTAAACAAATTCGTTAACTAACAATTTAATATCTCGATAACCGAGGGACTTAGAGCTAAACTAATAACTGAATTGTCGTTCCCACGGCGCGAGCTTTCGAATTGAACAAAGTCGTTAATTAACAATTTAATATCTCGGTAACCGAGGGACGTAGAGTTAAACAAATGACTGAATTGTTGTTCCAACAGTGTGAACAGAGCAACCGAAAACGAATGAGAGGAAAAAAGTTTTTCGTGCTCGCGTACGTCACGCAGGGATGTGACACTGCATATCTGCTTCTTATATGAGGACGCATCTTGCAGAAAATATGCACAACAATCTGTCTATCTGGGTATAAACAAAATTCTAACGAATTTGATAATAGTTTAATTCACTACATATGGGTAATGCTGTCACTTACAGTTATAATCTTTTCAGAGATTATTGCAATGCTTGTTTACGTAAGTTAAAATGTAAATTTTCTTCTTGTAGGAAAACATTTGTGCATTATGTGATACAGCAATAGATATTGACATTGTAATGGAGCATGAGTGTTACGAAGGATATACTAAAATCCATGTTGATGATGCAAGCTACATATACCCACAGATTGGTAAGTTTTTATCTTTTGTATCGCAATTATTAAAAATGATTATTGACATATAAATTATATTCAAGAGCATACTTATATAGCGTATTATATTCGAGGACATACTGTATAGATACACTTTTGCAGATAATGGTATGATTGTCGACCCAAATAAAATTCATGATGAACCATTGACCGGGGCAGAAGTATTATTCAGATATTATGGGAGGAGGTAGTGTCTGCTATGAATGGTATGTTAGTCAAGCACAATCGTATTTCTTCATATAAAATATTCTCGAAACAATAATTAGTTTGCAATTTTCCTTAGGTAACATCAAAGATGTTAATGAGGCCAAGAATATATGGAAAAAACTTCGTTACAGCCGAATTTTAATACGGGAGAGCAATAGCAAGAAAAGCGGTTCAGCTGGTAGTGGAATGAAAAAAAATAAATGGCCATACTATGAAATGATGGCTTTCACTAAAGATCTCTTCATCGAGAATAGAAAGTAAATAATAAAATCATACATATAACATATTGTTTGTAAATGAATAATGTACTTTTAATTATGTATTTTGTCTATTATTTATAGAAGAAGTTCCAATGTATCAATATCAAACCTGTACAATGATGATTCGGTTGCATCAACCAGTTCATCTTTGTCAGTATCAGAAACAGAGGCAAAAAAAAAACGTAAGTCCATATTTTTATTTTTTGCAGGGTTTGAGGAAGGATTGTTAGAACGAACAAAAGTTGTATTGAAATTTTTTTTAAATCTATGCGCATACGACAAAAATATCT
>NW_022639972.1:8552-8960 GCF_010583005.1 Odontomachus brunneus | reverse complement strand
CACCTCCCCAGACTATTGCCGGTGTATGCAGGTAGGTCTAAAACAAAGAGAGAGCAAACGTTTCGTTAATCTGAGCGACCAAACGGGACGTTACACAGGCCCGCAATGGTCCCATAGAGGGGGTGGCGCAACACCTGCCCGAGGGGAAGAAAAAGAAAAAAAAATAAGAAGAAGAAGAAGACCACGGTTGTGGTGACGGCGGGCGTGGGGGCAATCCCCGCGGCCCACCGAATCGCTGGTGGGCGACCACAGGGGTCTGCGAAAGGGGGACACCCCTCGACCGACAGCACGCCCACTGTGGTCGCGGGACTGAGCGGCGGGGAACTGGAGGCCCTAGTAGTGGCCCTAGTTCCCCGCCTCATGGAGGCCATGGGGGCCGTCATCCCCGGGATTACGCCCGGGGAGCGG
>NW_022639972.1:5936-8280 GCF_010583005.1 Odontomachus brunneus | reverse complement strand
CTGTGGGGGAGCCAAGCCCCCCCCCCACAGGGCCGGACAACACCGGCGCGACCGGCCGGGAGGGCCGATCCTCCTTCCTCCGCCATCGGACCCCAGACTTGGGCCCGGGTGGTTGGGAGGAGGGAGAAGAAGGGTGAAGGGGGGCAAACAGCCCCCCAACCCGCCCCCCAGAAGCCGGGGCCCCAGAAGGGTGCCGCGGCCAAGGGGGGCGACAAGAGGGTAACGCGGGATGGGGGAGGTGGGACAAAACCCGTCCTCCCAAAGGCTCCTCGTACCGCCGCCGTCACGGTGAGCTGCCCAACGGGCAGCTACGCCGACGTCATGCGGCGGGCGAGGGGCCAAATAGATCTGGGTAAGATAAGGATCGGGGATCATAGGACCAGAAGGGCCGCAACAGGCGCGCTGGTCCTCGAGATCCCCGGTCCCGAGGGACAGGCCAGGGCGAATGCCCCTGTCCGCGTGGGTGGCGGACGTAAAGAATACCCCCAACGTATGGCCTGCGTGTCGTAAAAGGCGACTAAAAGGCCCTCATGGGTGGGTTGCTGCGCCCATGAGTATAAGGAGCCGGAGGGCTCCCCTCCATCTCGCTTCAGAGAGGGAGGGAAGCCCAATGGCGCCTACAGCAAGGGAGCGTACCGGATCCCTTATGCCAGTATGGTACCGGTCTCTCGGGTGGGCAGCGGCGCCCGAGAGTGTCAGAGGAAGGCGAGCGCGCCCGGCTGTCCTTAGGGCAGCCGGTGCGGGTGAACCGACCTCACCGCGGGGGCAGTCGGGTCCCTTATGCCAGTACGGCAACCGGCCTCCCGGATGGGCAGCTGCGCCCGGGAGTAGTAAGATCCTCGGTGAATATTTCACCGGGGATCCACAGCGGGGGCAGGGCGGGCTCCTGAGGCTCCGTTGAGCCAAACCGCCCTGGGGGGCGGCCCTAAAAGCCGTCCGAGTTGGGGGGCCGCCGTCAAGCCCCCCATTAAAATCATGATGGAAAGGAAAAAGGAAACGACTTGCGGCGAGTCGGATGCGTCGCGCCGGCATGGGGGGGCTATAGTCCCAGGCTCCCCCTTGTCGTCAACGAACGATGGGCCGAGGGAAGCCGGGGCGTCTGCGGCGGGCGTGCTGGCGGATATTGCGACCGCCGAGGGGAGGGGGAAACAGGAAAAAAGGAGGTGGAGAGTGGGAAAGAAGGAGTGAAAAGAAGGAAGATAGAGGAAGAGCAGGAAGGGATTGGGACAGGGATAAAGAAAAAGATTGGGGAAGAGGACAAGGGGATGGATGTGGAAGAGAAGGAGGGGTGGCCGGATCCCCAGAGGATGTCTAAGACCCGGGAGTTCGTGCTCACACGACTCCATTACCTCAGGGAAAGCGCCGGGCACATCGGGGAAGTAGTAGGGAAAAGTAAGAGGATGAGTGGGGTGGAGAAGGGAAACATAACGAAAAGCAAAGACGAAATGGTGAGATATGGGGAAGAAATTGCAAAGGTATTCAGAACAAGAACGGAAGCACTGGAGGGAGCATTAAGAGAAAGGGACGAGTTATTGAATAGATATGAAAATGACGACGTAGAATGGGTATTGGAACGGGATAAACACAGAAGGGTAATATGCAAACTGGAAAAGGAAAAAAAATTGTGGGCACAGGAAAGGAGGGTATTAATGAACGAAATAAAAGAAAAGGAAGAAAAAATAAAAGAGATGGGGGACAGAAAGGAGACGACGGATCGGGCGGTGTCTCCGTTCCCGGAGGCACGGCCCGACGTCAGGGATCGGGCGACGTCGCCGCTGCGGCGGGGGGAGGTACCCGGGCGGAGGGGAGAAGCGCCGCCGACCGGGGAGGGGCCCTCCGTGCCCGCCGGGCCCGTCGCGGTCCCCTCGCGGGGTCGTGGCTGGGTCGCGGCGGGTGGGGCGGGCGGAAGAGGAAGAGGAGGGAGCCCTAAATGGGAAGTAAGGGAGGCGCCGGGCTCGGGGCGCCTGGCGGTGCCCCGGGTGCCGGCGATGCCGCCGACGACAGCGGTGGTGGCAGTTCGGGTGGGGGGGGGTCTCTCGTACGCGGAGGCCATCCGCAGGGTGCGGGAGGTCCCCCTCCATGGAGTGGGGGTCCGTCCGGCCTTCGTGAGGAGAGCCGCGAATGGCGGCCTCCTCCTGGGGCTGGCGGGCCCAGATAGGGAGGGGAGAAACCGGGGGGCTGACGACCTGGCCAATAAGGTCAGGGCGGCGCTCCCCGGTGCCTCGGTCACGAGACCAAGAAGGCATGGGGAGGTCCGGCTCGTCGGTATTGACGAGTCGGTCCTCCCCGAGGAGATTGCCGGGGCTCTGGCGGCCCGCGGTAATTGCGGGCCAACAGAGGTCCG
>NW_022639972.1:3595-3793 GCF_010583005.1 Odontomachus brunneus | reverse complement strand
GTGTCGCAGAAGGAGGAGGCGGAAAGGGTGCGGCGGGGCGAAACCGCCGCACCCGGAGATGGGGCGAGGCGCCGTAGAAGAAGAGCGGCGCCTCGCCTGCCCGCACATCAGCGCGGGGTAGAGAGGCGGCGCACTCGCGGGCGGGGAGGGGACGCCACCGCTGGCGTTCCCTCCCCCGATGTACCCGCGCGTGCGCCG
>NW_022639972.1:1630-3585 GCF_010583005.1 Odontomachus brunneus | reverse complement strand
CCGCACCCGGAGATGGGGCGAGGCGCCGTAGAAGGAGAGCGGCGCCTCGCCTGCCCGCGCATCAGCGCGGGGTAGAGGGGCGGCGCATTCGCGGGCGGGGGCGGAGACGCCACCGCTGGCGTTCCCTCCCCCGGGGTACCCGCGCGTGCGCCACAGCCCCCAACAATGCCGCCGGGCCCTCCTGATCAACGGAGGGCCCGACGAGGGGGAGACAGGAGGCGCCTGGTCGGGCGGGGGAGACGCGCAGCAAGGCGCTACTCCCCCCCGTGACAAGAAGTCAGACCAGGCGCCTCCGGGAGGGGGCAGGGCGGCCGGCTTGCAAGGGCGGGCTCTTAGACCGCCCACCCCCTCCCAGTGCCAGGAGGCTCCTGACCGGGAAGGGCGGAGGGGAATTAAACTCCTCCGCCCCCCAGCTAACTCGGTCGGGAGCGTAGGGGCGGGCCGGGTCCGGACGGGACCGTACCCGGCCATTAACGCCCCTACAAGGTGAGGTGTGACCGGACGGGGGGGGCCACGTCCGGTCATAGAGGACAGGAACAGCGGGCCGGGAGGGTAATATCCCTCCCGGCCCAGGAAGGGAGCGGGGTTTAGGTTTTTTCCGCCCCGCGGCTGAGGGCGTCTCGGAAGTAATGCGCAAGCGGTTCCCGGGACGCCCTCGCAACAGCCGCATGGGGCCCGGCAGAGGTTTTAGTGGGTAGGCCCCCTCCGGCCGTTAGTACCGGAGGGGGAGAGTCCCACACTACCCCTGGGAAAGTCCCGATTTCCCGGGGGTGTGCGTAATGCATTTCCTCTGCCATAAAAAAAAAAAAAAAAAAATGGTCGCTCATCCGAGTCAAACGAAACAATATTAGCAAAACTCACTTCTTTGTTGGATGCACCTCTACCTCCACCGCCTGAACTTGTCTTACCACCATTACCTGCTATGCCACCGCAGAACAATGAGATAGAAAACATGATAGGACTAGTTCGGGCAGCGTTAAACAGAATACCTCTTTCAAAGAAACATCACTATATTTTAGAATTACTTACATTTTTATATTCACGCGAAAACTCTTACAAATAAAAAATATTGTCAAAAATTATTTAAAAAATGAATATTAAGGAATATGTATTAAGTAAAATATATATTAAGTAATATAATACAAATATATTTTATATAACATTTCATCTCAAATTTATTTTACAAAATTATCTTTTTGAATTTCATAACAATGATCGAACTCGACTCTAAAATTACTAAATTCGTACAGTTCTAAAGATAATAAATATATATTTATAAAATAATTTAACTAATTGTTGACATTTTGTTTTAAATTTTTAATAACTGCCAATCAACAACACCTTCTTCGTTGAAATATACCATAAATTCATCTCTCACACGAGCAGCTTCGCGTGAATGCGTATTTGATCCAAGACGACATATGTTTTGCATTCCACCTAAATTGCTCATTGTATCATCACTGAATTCTAACTCGCCAGTTTCTTCATCGGCGTTGTCCGCATCCTGTATAAAATTATGCAAGCAAACGCAAGTCTCAATTATTTTATGTACATTTTTTACATTCGCAATTATCGGTTTTCTAAAAATCCTCCATTGTGAATGCCACAAGAATGCCAAATGTACTCTCAATCATTCTCCGTGCCCTGCTTAATCGATAATTATAAATTCTTTGATCCACATTTAATCTGCCTCTTCCAGGATATGGACGCATCAAATAAGTCGTCAATGGAAATGCTTCGTCGCCTATCAAAACATGCGGTAGTACAGGACTGTTCCGTACGGACATTAGCATGTTCGGGCGGAGCGTGTATAACGGGCGGTCGGGCGGCAGGCGCCGCTCAGCTCGCAGCCGCCGGTCTCCCGCCACCGGTTCCCGCCGTCGCTCGCAGTTAAATTTCGGTGCAGCGCCTATATAAGACGCTGCGGGCGACGACTCGGGGCATTTTGCCTGTTG
>NW_022639972.1:0-1620 GCF_010583005.1 Odontomachus brunneus | reverse complement strand
CGGACATTAGCATGTTCGGGCGGAGCGTGTATAACGGGCGGTCGGGCGGCAGGCGCCGCTCGGCTCGCAGCCGCCGGTCTCCCGCCACCGGTTCCCGCCGTCGCTCGCAGTTAAATTTCGGTGCAGCGCCTATATAAGACGCTGCGGGCGACGACTCGGGGCATTTTGCCTGTTGCCAGCTTTGACTGCGCTTACACCAGCAGGTATTCTTTTGAGCTCTAGCTAGCTTTGTATCGCCTTCTTGAGTGCGCAAGCACGTTGGGTACTTGCCTCGCCAGAGGTATACGTTTTGCATATCTGCATCGATCTTCACTGCCTTAAGAGTGTCGTAGACACGTTGGCATTTGTGTTTAGGTCTTCGGTGACTCTACACAACCCTCCGCAGCCCTTTAGAGTGCGCTTGCACGTTGGGTTACTGTCTCTAGAGTGTCCGAAGACACGTTGACATCTGTGTTACGAAGTGTATGGTAACTCCACGGATCTCCAGCTTCTCAATACGATCGAGGATTGAGAGAAGGCTTCGCGCGACCACTTCGGATTACCTTGACATCTCCACTGCGGTGGACGTCTCTCTTCGCGACATCTCCGTATTGCACATACTGAATATTATCGCCGATAGAACTTACTGTTGGGATTACGACTCCGCGCGAGTCATCCTTGTCATCAAGAACTCTGCTGCCAGGGCCGCAGCTCTCCCGCGAGCCATGCTCGCTAGTACTCCGCTGCCAGGAGCGCAGCGCTCACGCGAACCAAGTTCGCTGGTATAAGTTTATTCACAACTTAACAGGCCGTCGCACTTGCGACTTTATACACGAGGGATATTCGCTTCTCGACTCGACGAGACTTAGCATTCGTCACGCACGCAGTATTATCAACGCACTTTTTCGGTTACGTGTACGTCAACGTCAGGCTTCGACTCAGCCGCGTACGTGATTCAGAGTTACGTTTGCGTTTAAGCTCACTATGAGACATAGCATTTGCCGCGTGCGCGACTGTTCAGGCGAGCCCCGCTCGCCTGTTTATCATCTCGGATTCAGCCTCTGTTGCTCCCTCGCCAAACAGAGCTGAATCTCATTCGGACTTGGTTCCGACACTCACCACAGGAGACGGGCCAGTGTCTCCGTACTCTGAGTGACTATCATCCTCCGAAAGGGGGATTTCTTTCCAGCGCGGAGGCTCCGGGCAATTCCACGCGTGTCCTTCACTGGGCCACGCCGTGCTCTTATACACAAGAGCACTCTCGTACTTTCCCCAAACTATCTTACAGGGTTCCTGGATAGGAGAGCACGCACTTATACTCGCGCAATTGACGATAGCAGTCGACGAACGTTCGACGGCATCTGAACCAGCCGCTCTAGACTTCAGGCCGTTCGAAATAAGGACCATCCTCGTAAATTTGTTTAGCTGGTGGCATATCAGCTTCTCAGTTAATTAATGCATGCCCAATTGATGATTTTTTAAATATTCCTCCATCGCTTTGACGTCAATGCTCCTTCAGCGCCAATGTCAACTATGATGAATTTGTAATTTGCATCACATATAACTAATAATACTATGACTGGCTAATAAGACTATGACTGCCTTTGTAATTGTAGTATGTCGATCCTGAATGTTGTGGAG
>NW_022639971.1:15355-15644 GCF_010583005.1 Odontomachus brunneus | reverse complement strand
TCTAGCTCTTACGGAAAAACAACATATTGATTGGCTGTCGCGTGGATTTTCGCCGCGCGGCAAGCGTTACCTCGTCCTGTGTGCAGGAGCCATAAGTCAGAGAACGAGACGTAAGCGTCGTAATCGTAGACATAAAGTAAGGCAGAGAAAAATGTAAGCGTAATAGCCTTTTATATGTAGTGTAATAGGCTAACAGCCTTTCATGATTTACGTTTACGTTTTTCTCTGCTTTATTTTACGTCTACGACTATGACGCTTATGTCTCGTTCATCTGCCTTAGCCCTTACAA
>NW_022639971.1:9020-10175 GCF_010583005.1 Odontomachus brunneus | reverse complement strand
ATAACTTTTGATATATAAAATTTTCACCTGTATCAATAATAAATATATTTATGCGAAGTATATTTTATCCTTAAGTTTGTATTCATGTTTCTAAAATCCATATATAGTTCTAACAAACTCAATCGCATTATTTGAAAGCCATTTATTTTTGGATTTTGAATTACATATTTAAAAATGCGCTTTACTTACATTTGAAGCTCAGTTATAACAGTATATATAACAGTATAACAGTATAACAGTTATAACAGTTTCAACAGTATAGTATTCAGCGAAAAATGATTCGTTGATTGACGTCAAAATGACATCAAATAGACGTTGAAATCGTTAAACCGACGTCAATTTGATATCATTTTGACGTCAATCAACGAATCATTTTTCACTAGATATACAGATGTCTCAAACATGAAGTCTTAAATAACTCAGTGGAAAGAGCGGTTGTCTGGCAAGCGGAAGACCCGAGTTCTCGATCCCAGCCGAGTTTAATGTTTTTCATTTCATATAGCATTAAAAGTGGACATCTACAGATACAGAGTAGCAGCACCTCCGGCCAAAGTTTCTGATCTTTCTTTCGTGTGGATACAATAAAATTTATTAAATCCGAAGAAATCTTTTTGAGTTGAAGTAATTCTATATGAATACTCTAAGAAGTTCTGAGGAACTCCAATCATGGTGCATGTAACTTCCTAAATCATTCTTATAGTATTGTTCCACGAATTCCTAAGGAAGTACAATTCAGGAAAGAAGAAAACTTTAGGAACACTTAAAGAATTCATCGTGCTATCTGGGTATTCGTACTTGTTTAATTTTGTGGTTTTTTTTATTTCATTAAAATATTATATTCTTAAACGAAATATTATTTTTTAAAATGATGAAAATAAAATTTTATTTCGTTCAAGGAAACCATGTCATTTGATGAAACAACACTATTGTTTTAAATAATATTTTTTAAAAGTTTCTCTCAAAATTTAGTAATTCGATTTGTTTAATTTGGATTTTCTTGGATTTTTAACTTTTTTTTGTTGGATTACTCATTATAATATTTTGCTAAAAATGTAAAAGTAATTATCACTGGTTCACTACATTACATCAATATTCATCGCATATCGAATGTTGCATTGTTTCAATATCTATCAATAAATTATCCAATAAACAAAA
>NW_022639971.1:5768-9010 GCF_010583005.1 Odontomachus brunneus | reverse complement strand
GTATGTTATAATATACTGTGAACACTATAAGGATACATTATATAAGCATGAATTGTAAGAACATCGTTGGAGTCATCAGAGTCACCGCGTGCGCGCTCGATCGTCAGGTTAAGCAACAGTTTAATGCGGTCAGGACATGGATGGTGACCATCAGTGTGTATACCGCTTGGGATCGAAATTATCGCAGGAGGATTCATGAAAGTTTGGAATGTGTTGACAACTTTCGATATCTAGTAGTTTATGAGACATGAGAAAATTAGGAATATAAGTATATTTTTGTAAACATTATGATTTTCTCATTTTTCACCTTTGCATAATAATTCTCAGTATTTGATTACTATCAATATTTAAGTGATTTTATTATCAGTATTCACCAGAAATTAAGTACTGGCTAAAAAATTACTGAATTACTGGTAATATTTAATCACTAATAATTTTTCAGTATTTCTTAGTATGATATTTCTATAAGGGAGGTTTTTGTTTCAGCTTTTGTTTTTTGGACAATGAAAGTACCGGTACAATTTAAATTATAGTTCTTTACGGTTCTTCCGGTTTTATAGGCTTTATAAACCCTTATAGAAATATCATACTAAGAATTATTGATAATTACTTATTTTCAGTATTAAAAATACTGGATAATAAATAATTATCAATGATTCTTAGTATGATATTTCTATAAGGGAAGTTTCGGTACGGTTTACGATTCTGACAAAAAGTATCGATTTCCATACGGTTTTTGGTTCCAAGGATATTATAGAGAAATATTCTCAGTATATTACATATAATTGCAGTACATTAAGTATAACCCTTATAGAAATATCATATTAAGAATCATTGATAATAAGTAATTATCAATGATTCTTAGTATGATATTTCTATAAGGGTTATACTTAATGTACTGCAATTATATGTAATATACTGAGAATATTTCTCTATAATATCCTTGGAACCAAAAACCGTATGGAAATCGATACTTTTTGTCAGAATCGTAAACCGTACCGAAACTTCCCTTATAGAAATATCATACTAAGAATCATTGATAATTACTTATTATACAGTATTTTTAATACTGAAAATAAGTAATTATCAATGATTCTTAGTATGATATTTCTTTAAGGGAACAATAAAAGTAAATTTCTATATTCTAAATATATCCTAAAAATATATAAAAATAATATACTATAAAGACATTATACAAATATTCTCAGTATATTATGTATGATTATAGTATGTGAATAGAATATTCGAATAATATCATGTTCCGTTAGGGCTACTAGCTCTTTGACTATATAACCATGGACCGCGGTGATTTTAAGCGTGGGTGTTTCCTATAATACCTCTCCGAGTTATTTTCTAGAGCAGAAATAAGTTACAGACATCACCATCGACTACTATTATGTGATTTATGACAACCCAAAGCTATCTAATGCTGTCTCACGACTGCAAGTAGGGGTTAGGCAGAACAATACCGTGACAAATACACAAGATAATTTTGTAAAATTATCAATTATAAAATCATCTGGTGTAGTTTTCTAATAAAATTTTATATATTTCTAATTAAAATTATATAACCATTAAAATATATATTATATTTTTCAAATATTATCCTAAAGTAAAAAATCATATTGTTTTAACCTATTTGCAAGTATTGTTTTTAAATGACATGCAGGTGCAGGTCCATAATAAATTATGCCATTAGGGTAAATTGATAACAAAGCAAAATTGATTTAAAATTTATTTTAATAATGTTAATATAGTTTATTGTAATCAAAACATATAATGCAAGAATATTTATATAAACTTAAAACAATAAATTATTATAAAAATTTCAAATTTAGCAGAATTTTAAATTCTTTTACCTATCAATGAATATGCTACGATAATGTTTTCAAAAAAATGTGGGATCTTTATATTGTAGCATATAAACTGAACTGAGGTAACATGCGGCATCTTGACAATAACATCAATATAAGAGGACGAGAGAGAGTGTGTTGGAACGGGAGCCTGGATAGCTCAGTGGCTTAGAGCAGTTGCCCGGCAAGCGAGTCCCGGCATAGCAAACTCCGGCTTCCGATATACTTTTCTCTCCGATTCTTGCAGTTCAGAAGTGGGATTAGCGTACTCATCGTGTTTCCTCGTCAGTTCGGGATTGATCGATTCGAAACTGCCATTTGAATTGTGTTTAATGTGGCGTCATTGAAAAAATATTAGTTAGTTGGCCAGACGGCGCTATGGAAGGAAAAGAGGAGAGTATATAGGTAGAGACAGAGTGAGAAGTAAGAGAGAAGTCTGCGGATAGAGGTAGGAGGAAGTAGAAAGAAAAGAATGTAGTCTGTGGGAAAGAGATAGGAACTAGAGGCAAGTAATGAGGGAGAGCAAGAAGGAAAGAGGAAAAGAGAAGAACCTCGAAGGCGAAAGAACCTCGTTAGTTGCATGAGCAGATATTAGGCACGCGTTAAGTTTGGATTAAGTGTTTAAGTGTTGTCAGAAAGATATCACGCAAGATCCAGGGGTGTTCTTAGTTATGGTTTAGATTTATAGATAGTGGACACTGACCGGTGAGCGGATATTAGACACACGTAAAAAGTTTTAAAGTGAATAAGAAGCACATTTGGGACGAATGTGATGTCAGGCTGGCCGAACTGTAGCATATAAACCGAACTGAGGTAACACGCGGCATCTTGACAATAACATCAATATAAAAAGATGAGAGGGAGTGTGTTGGAGCGGGAGCTTGGGTAGCTCAGTGGCTTAGAGCAGTCGCCCGGCAAGCGAAAGACCCGGGTTCGAGTCCCGGCCTAGCAAACTCCGGTTTCCGATATACTTTTAGTAGGTATTATAGGCCGGTTCTAACCCATGGTCCTCCGAGGGGGGGGTGAGGGGCGGGGGGTACCACGGGCGAGGGGGGTATGACGTCACGGGCGAGGGGGTATGACGTCATCGGGGGGGGGGTATGACGTTACCGCGGGGGTTATCATCGGTCGGTAATTGAAGGGGCATGTTACCGACGGTCGGTAATTTTTACCGATATTATATAACATTTAATTTTTACCAACATATAATTTTTACCAACATATAATTTTTACCAACATATAATTACCGATAATACCAACGATCGTTAATTTATTACCGATATTATATACCAACATTTAATTTTTTACCAACATATATATTCTTTACATAATTTTTACTGTCATCTTTACATAATATCGATGATCGGTAATTACCGATATAATTTTTTC
>NW_022639971.1:0-412 GCF_010583005.1 Odontomachus brunneus | reverse complement strand
TGCAATCTTTACGTTGCTGTAGACCGTATCGAGGAGTTTTTTAGCGATCGTAGGGGTCACATCGACAGGACGCATTCCGATGGTCCGGTGCTTGCGCTCGTTGTACTGCAACACGAGATGTGGTAGCGAGTCGATCCATCTGTACGTTCCTTGTAATGTAAACATTTTCCACATGTCATTCTTCAGCGTACGATTGAATCGTTCCACGACGGAAGCCTTCATAACTGAATACGTCGAATAGTGATTGATGTTGTGTTTCTTCGTGAGTCTCTGTACATCGGTATTGTAAAATTCCTTCCCCAGGTCTGTTTGCAAATTTGTTGGACATCTTCCGCTGTCTCGAATTATCTTGCCGAACGTTTTGACCATCTCCTTTCCGCTCTTAGTCTTTAGCGGCATGACCCAAGCATGC
>NW_022639970.1:15530-15651 GCF_010583005.1 Odontomachus brunneus | reverse complement strand
GTTTGGTTGGTTAGGTTAGTTTGGTTTGGTTGGTTTGGTTTGGTTAGTTAGGTTAGTTTGGTTAGTTAGGTTTGGTTAGGTTAGTTAGGTTTGGTTTGGTTAGGTTAGGTTAGGTTAGGTT
>NW_022639970.1:14668-14952 GCF_010583005.1 Odontomachus brunneus | reverse complement strand
GGTTTGGTTTGGTTTGGTTAGTTTGGTTTGGTTAGGTTAGGTTGGTTTGGTTTGGTTAGGTTAGGTTTGGTTTGGTTAGGTTAGGTTAGGTTGGGTTGGGTTGGGTTAGGTTAGGTTGGTTGGGTTTGGTTAGTTAGGTTAGGTTAGGTTAGGTTATAAGGTTTGGTTTGGTTAGTTAGTTTGGTTAGGTTGGTTAGGTTGGTTTGGTTAGGTTTGGTTAGGTTTGGTTTGGTTTGGTTAGTTTGGTTTGGTTAGGTTAGGTTGGTTTGGTTTGGTTAGGTTAG
>NW_022639970.1:12597-14466 GCF_010583005.1 Odontomachus brunneus | reverse complement strand
TTGGTTTGGTTTGGTTAGGTTTGGTTTGGTTAGTTTGGTTTGGTTAGTTAGATTTTTGGTTAGGTTTGGTTGGGTTTGGTTAGTTTGGTTAGTTTTGGTTTGGTTTGGGTTAGTTTGGTTAGTTAGGTTAGGTTAGGTTAGGTTAGGTTAGTTTGGTTAGGTTTGGTTTGGTTTGGTTAGGTTAGTTTGGTTTGGTTGGTTTGGTTTGGTTTGGTTAGTTTGGTTTGGTTAGTTTGGTTTGGTTTGGTTTGGTTAGTTAGGTTAGGTTAGTTAGGTTAGGTTAGGTTAGTTAGATTTGGTTATAAGGTTGGGTTGGGTTTGGTTAGGTTGGTTTGGTTTGGTTAGTTATAAGGTTGGGTTAGGTTAGGTTAGGTTAGGTTAGGTTAGGTTTGGTTAGGTTAGTTTGGTTTGGTTAGTTAGTTTGGTTAGGTTAGGTTAGGTTTGGTTAGGTTAGTTTGGTTTGGTTAGTTAGTTTGGTTAGGTTAGGTTAGGTTTGGTTAGGTTAGTTTGGTTTGGTTAGTTAGTTTGGTTAGGTTAGGTTAGGTTTGGTTAGGTTAGTTTGGTTTGGTTAGTTAGTTTGGTTAGGTTAGGTTAGGTTTGGTTAGGTTAGTTTGGTTTGGTTAGTTAGTTTGGTTAGGTTAGGTTAGGTTTGGTTAGGTTAGTTTGGTTTGGTTAGTTAGTTTGGTTAGGTTAGGTTAGGTTTGGTTAGGTTAGTTTGGTTTGGTTAGTTAGTTTGGTTAGGTTAGGTTAGGTTTGGTTAGGTTAGTTTGGTTTGGTTAGTTAGTTTGGTTAGGTTAGGTTAGGTTTGGTTAGGTTAGTTTGGTTTGGTTAGTTAGTTTGGTTAGGTTAGGTTAGGTTTGGTTAGGTTAGTTTGGTTTGGTTAGTTAGTTTGGTTAGGTTAGGTTAGGTTTGGTTAGGTTAGTTTGGTTTGGTTAGTTAGTTTGGTTAGGTTAGTTTTGGTTTGGTTAGTTAGGTTGGGTTTGGTTTGGTTAGTTTGGTTTGGTTAGGTTTGGTTAGGTTTGGTTAGGTTAGGTTAGGTTAGGTTAGGTTTGGTTAGGTTAGTTTGGTTAGTTTGGTTTGGTTTGGTTAGTTAGTTTGGTTTGGTTAGTTTGGTTAGTTAGTTTGGTTTGGTTAGTTTGGTTAGTTAGTTTGGTTTGGTTAGTTTGGTTAGTTAGTTTGGTTTGGTTAGTTTGGTTAGTTAGTTTGGTTTGGTTAGTTTGGTTAGTTAGTTTGGTTTGGTTAGTTTGGTTAGTTAGTTTGGTTTGGTTAGTTTGGTTAGTTAGTTTGGTTTGGTTAGTTTGGTTAGTTAGTTTGGTTTGGTTAGTTTGGTTAGTTAGTTTGGTTTGGTTAGTTTGGTTAGTTAGTTTGGTTTGGTTAGTTTGGTTAGTTTAGTTTGGTTAGGTTAGGTTAGTTGGGTTAGTTTGGTTAGGTTAGGTTAGGTTTGGTTAGGTTAGTTTGGTTAGTTTGGTTGGTTTGGTTTGGTTGGTTTGGTTTGGTTAGTTGGGTTGGGTTGGTTAGTTTGGTTAGTTTGGTTTGGTTTGGTTAGTTAGTTTGGTTTGGTTGGTTAGTTTGGTTTGGTTAGTTAGATTTTGGTTTGGTTGGGTTTGGTTTGGTTTGGTTAGTTTGGTTAGTTTGGTTTGGTTTGGTTAGTTAGTTAGGTTAGGTTTGGTTGGTTTGGTTAGGTTTGGTTTGGTTAGTTTGGTTAGTTTGGTTAGTTTGGTTAGGTTAGGTTGGTTTGGTTAGTTAGATTTGGTTAGTTTGGTTAGTTTGGTTTGGTTAGTTTGGTTTGGTTAGGTTAGTTTGGTTTGGTTAGGTTTGGTTAGTTTGGTTTGGTTTGGTTAGTTTGGTTTGGTTTGGTTTGGTTTGGTT
>NW_022639970.1:12264-12492 GCF_010583005.1 Odontomachus brunneus | reverse complement strand
GGTTTGGTTAGGTTAGTTTGGTTAGTTTGGTTGGTTTGGTTTGGTTGGTTTGGTTTGGTTAGTTGGGTTGGGTTGGTTAGTTTGGTTAGTTTGGTTTGGTTTGGTTAGTTAGTTTGGTTTGGTTGGTTAGTTTGGTTTGGTTAGTTAGATTTTGGTTTGGTTGGGTTTGGTTTGGTTTGGTTAGTTTGGTTAGTTTGGTTTGGTTTGGTTAGTTAGTTAGGTTAGGTT
>NW_022639970.1:11335-11797 GCF_010583005.1 Odontomachus brunneus | reverse complement strand
GGTTAGGTTAGGTTAGGTTAGGTTAGGTTAGGTTAGTTTGGTTGGGTTAGTTAGGATTTGGTTGGGTTAGGTTAGGTTAGGTTAGGTTAGTTTGGTTAGTTTGGTTAGTTAGGTTAGGTTAGTTTGGTTAGTTAGGTTAGTTAGGTTAGGTTAGGTTAGGTTAGGTTTGGTTAGATTAGTTTGGTTAGGTTAGGTTAGGTTAGTTTGGTTTGGTTAGTTTGGTTAGGTTTGGTTTGGTTAGTTTGGTTTGGTTGGTTTGGTTAGGTTAGGTTAGTTAGTTTGGTTATAAGGTTGGGTTGGGTTGGGTTAGTTTGGTTAGTTTGGTTAGGTTGGGTTGGGTTGGGTTTGGTTTGGTTAGTTAGTTAGTTGGGTTTGGTTAGGTTAGGTTAGGTTAGTTTGGTTAGTTGGTTAGGTTTGGTTAGGTTAGGTTAGGTTAGGTTAGGTTAGGTTAGGTTAGGTTAG
>NW_022639970.1:5258-7758 GCF_010583005.1 Odontomachus brunneus | reverse complement strand
GTTAGTTTGGTTAGGTTAGGTTAGGTTAGGTTAGTTTGGTTTGGTTTGGTTAGTTAGTTTGGTTTGGTTTGGTTAGTTAGTTTGGTTTGGTTTGGTTAGTTAGTTTGGTTTGGTTTGGTTAGTTAGTTTGGTTTGGTTTGGTTAGTTAGTTTGGTTTGGTTTGGTTAGTTAGTTTGGTTTGGTTTGGTTAGTTAGTTTGGTTTGGTTTGGTTAGTTAGTTTGGTTTGGTTTGGTTAGTTAGTTTGGTTTGGTTTGGTTAGTTAGTTTGGTTTGGTTTGGTTAGTTAGTTTGGTTTGGTTTGGTTAGTTAGTTTGGTTTGGTTAGATTTTGGTTAGTTTGGTTTGGTTAGTTTGGTTTGGTTTGGTTAGGTTTGGTTAGTTTGGTTAGTTTGGTTAGGTTAGGTTAGGTTAGGTTTGGTTTGGTTAGTTTGGTTAGTTAGTTAGTTAGGTTAGGTTAGTTTGGTTAGTTAGTTAGTTAGGTTTGGTTGGGTTAGTTTGGTTTGGTTGGGTTAGTTTGGTTTGGTTTGGTTAGTTTGGTTTGGTTTGGTTAGTTGGGTTAGTTTGGTTTGGTTTGGTTTGGTTTGGTTAGGTTAGGTTAGTTTGGTTTGGTTAGTTGGTTAGGTTAGGTTAGGTTAGTTTGGTTTGGTTGGTTTGGTTTGGTTAGGTTAGGTTGGGTTGGGTTTGGTTAGGTTGGGTTAGGTTAGGTTAGGTTAGGTTTGGTTTGGTTAGTTTGGTTAGTTAGTTAGTTAGGTTAGGTTAGTTTGGTTAGTTAGTTAGTTAGGTTTGGTTGGGTTAGTTTGGTTTGGTTGGGTTAGTTTGGTTTGGTTTGGTTAGTTTGGTTTGGTTTGGTTTGGTTTGGTTAGGTTTGGTTAGGTTAGGTTAGTTAGTTTGGTTAGTTTAGTTAGGTTTGGTTAGGTTTGGTTAGTTTGGTTAGTTTGGTTAGGTTAGGTTGGGTTTGGTTGGTTTGGTTTGGTTAGGTTTGGTTGGTTTGGTTAGGTTTGGTTAGGTTAGGTTAGGTTGGGTTGGGTTGGTTTGGTTTGGTTAGGTTTGGTTGGTTTGGTTAGGTTTGGTTGGTTTGGTTAGGTTTGGTTGGTTTGGTTAGGTTTGGTTGGTTTGGTTAGGTTTGGTTGGTTTGGTTAGGTTTGGTTGGTTTGGTTAGGTTTGGTTGGTTTGGTTAGGTTTGGTTGGTTTGGTTAGGTTTGGTTGGTTTGGTTAGGTTTGGTTGGTTTGGTTAGGTTTGGTTGGTTTGGTTAGGTTTGGTTAGGTTAGGTTAGGTTGGGTTGGTTAGTTAGGTTAGGTTAGGTTAGGTTGGGTTTGGTTTGGTTGGGTTGGGTTTGGTTGGGTTAGGTTAGGTTGGGTTAGGTTGGGTTGGGTTTGGTTTGGTTAGGTTAGGTTAGGTTTAGGTTAGGTTAGGTTAGTTAGTTTGGTTAGGTTGGGTTTGGTTAGGTTAGGTTAGGTTAGTTTGGTTAGTTTGGTTAGGTTAGGTTAGGTTAGGTTAGGTTTGGTTAGTTATAAGGTTGGGTTGGGTTTGGTTTGGTTGGGTTGGGTTATAAGGTTGGGTTAGTTAGATTTGGGTTGGGTTTGGTTAGTTTGGTTAGTTAGTTTGGTTGGGTTTGGTTAGTTGGTTAGTTTGGTTAGGTTAGGTTAGGTTAGGTTGGGTTGGGTTAGGTTTGGTTTGGTTTGGTTTGGTTGGTTTGGTTTGGTTTGGTTGGTTTGGTTAGTTTGGTTAGTTAGTTTGGTTAGGTTGGGTTAGTTAGTTAGGTTAGTTTGGTTTGGTTTGGTTTGGTTTGGTTAGTTTGGTTTGGTTAGTTTGGTTGGTTAGTTAGTTAGTTAGTTTGGTTAGTTTGGTTGGTTGGGTTAGTTTGGTTAGTTAGGTTAGGTTAGTTTGGTTAGTTAGTTTGGTTGGTTTGGTTTGGTTTGGTTTGGTTTGGTTTGGTTAGTTAGTTAGATTAGGTTAGGTTAGGTTAGGTTTGGTTAGGTTAGGTTTGGTTAGGTTGGTTAGTTTGGTTTGGTTAGTTGGGTTTGGTTAGTTAGTTTGGTTTGGTTAGATTTTAGTTTTTGGTTAGTTAGGTTTGGTTTGGTTGGTTGGTTAGGTTAGTTTGGTTAGTTTGGTTTGGTTTGGTTTGGTTTGGTTTGGTTAGGTTTGGTTAGGTTAGGTTAGGTTAGGTTAGGTTTGGTTAGGTTAGGTTAGTTTGGTTTGGTTTGGTTAGTTAGATTTGGTTAGTTAGTTAGGTTAGTTTGGTTAGGTTTGGTTTGGTTAGTTTGGTTAGTTTGGTTAGTTTGGTTAGGTTAGGTTGGGTTGGTTAGTTTGGTTAGTTAGGTTAGGTTAGTTTGGTTTGGTTTGGTTAGGTTAGGTTTGGTTAGTTTTAGTTAGATTTGGTTAGTTTGGTTTGGTTAGTTTGGTTGGGTTTGGTTAGGTTAGGTTAGGTTAGGTTAGGTTAGGTTTGGTTAGTTTGGTTAGTTTTGGTTAGGTTAGGTTAGGTTAGGTTAGTTAGGTTAGG
>NW_022639970.1:4864-5062 GCF_010583005.1 Odontomachus brunneus | reverse complement strand
GGTTAGGTTAGGTTAGGTTAGGTTAGGTTAGGTTAGGTTAGGTTGGGTTGGGTTAGGTTAGGTTAGGTTAGGTTGGGTTGGGTTAGTTGGTTAGGTTGGGTTAGTTAGTTAGATAAGGTTGGGTTGGGTTAGGTTAGGTTAGGTTAGTTAGTTAGTTTGGTTTGGTTAGGTTAGGTTAGGTTAGTTTGGTTTGGTTAG
>NW_022639970.1:346-2846 GCF_010583005.1 Odontomachus brunneus | reverse complement strand
GTTAGGTTAGGTTAGTTTGGTTGGTTTGGTTTGGTTAGATTTGGTTAGTTGGGTTAGGTTAGGTTAGGTTGGTTAGGTTTGGTTTGGTTTGGTTGGTTTGGGTTAGGTTAGTTTGGTTGGGTTAGGTTAGGTTAGGTTAGGTTAGGTTTGGTTAGTTTGGTTAGTTAGTTAGTTTGGTTAGTTAGGTTAGTTTGGTTAGTTTGGTTGGTTAGGTTAGTTTGGTTAGTTTGGTTAGGTTAGGTTGGGTTAGTTAGTTAGTTTAGGTTAGGTTAGGTTAGGTTAGTTTGGTTAGTTAGGTTAGGTTAGGTTAGGTTAGGTTTGGTTAGTTTGGTTAGTTAGTTAGTTTGGTTAGTTAGGTTAGTTTGGTTAGTTTGGTTGGTTAGGTTAGTTTGGTTAGTTTGGTTAGGTTAGGTTGGGTTAGTTAGTTAGTTTAGGTTAGGTTAGGTTAGGTTAGTTTGGTTAGTTAGGTTAGGTTAGGTTAGGTTAGTTTGGTTAGTTAGGTTAGGTTAGGTTAGGTTAGTTTGGTTAGTTAGGTTAGGTTAGGTTAGGTTAGTTTGGTTAGTTAGGTTAGGTTAGGTTAGGTTAGTTTGGTTAGTTAGGTTAGGTTAGGTTAGGTTAGTTTGGTTAGTTAGGTTAGGTTAGGTTAGGTTAGTTTGGTTAGTTAGGTTAGGTTAGGTTAGGTTAGTTTGGTTAGTTAGGTTAGGTTAGGTTAGGTTAGTTTGGTTAGTTAGGTTAGGTTAGGTTAGGTTAGTTTGGTTAGTTAGGTTAGGTTAGGTTAGGTTAGTTTGGTTAGTTAGGTTAGGTTAGGTTAGGTTAGTTTGGTTAGTTAGGTTAGGTTAGGTTAGGTTAGTTTGGTTAGTTAGGTTAGGTTAGGTTAGGTTAGTTTGGTTAGTTAGGTTAGGTTAGGTTAGGTTAGTTTGGTTAGTTAGGTTAGGTTAGGTTAGGTTAGTTTGGTTAGTTAGGTTAGGTTAGGTTAGGTTAGTTTGGTTAGTTAGGTTAGGTTAGGTTAGGTTAGTTTGGTTAGTTAGGTTAGGTTAGTTAGTTGGGTTGGGTTGGGTTTGGTTAGTTTGGTTAGGTTAGGTTAGTTAGGTTAGGTTAGGTTAGGTTAGGTTAGGTTAGGTTAGGTTAGTTAGTTTGGTTAGTTAGTTTGGTTAGTTTGGTTAGTTAGGTTTGGTTAGGTTTGGTTGGGTTGGGTTAGTTTGGTTAGGTTAGGTTAGTTAGGTTAGGTTAGGTTAGGTTAGTTAGTTTGGTTAGTTTGGTTAGTTTGGTTAGTTAGATAGGTTAGTTGGTTTGGTTTGGTTAGTTAGTTAGGTTAGGTTAGGTTAGTTAGGTTAGGTTAGGTTAGGTTAGGTTAGTTAGTTAGGTTAGTTAGATTTGGTTAGGTTAGGTTAGTTTGGTTAGGTTTGGTTAGGTTAGTTTGGTTAGGTTAGGTTAGTTAGGTTAGGTTAGGTTAGGTTAGGTTAGTTAGTTTGGTTAGTTTAGGTTTGGTTGGGTTAGTTAGGTTAGGTTTGGTTGGGTTGGGTTAGGTTAGTTAGTTAGGTTAGTTAGTTTGGTTAGTTTGGTTAGGTTAGGTTAGGTTAGGTTAGTTAGGTTAGGTTAGGTTGGGTTGGGTTGGTTTGGTTAGTTAGGTTAGTTTGGTTAGTTTGGTTAGGTTAGGTTAGGTTAGGTTGGGTTTGGTTTGGTTGGGTTAGGTTTGGTTAGTTAGTTAGGTTAGGTTAGTTTGGTTAGGTTAGGTTAGGTTAGGTTGGGTTAGGTTAGGTTAGGTTAGTTAGTTTGGTTGGGTTAGGTTAGGTTAGGTTGGGTTTGGTTAGTTTTGGTTTGGTTTGGTTAGGTTAGGTTGGTTTGGTTAGGTTGGGTTGGGTTTGGTTAGTTAGATTAGTTTGGTTTGGTTAGGTTTGGTTAGTTTGGTTAGGTTAGTTAGTTTGGTTAGTTAGTTTGGTTAGTTTGGTTAGATTTGGTTTGGTTAGTTAGTTAGGTTAGGTTGGTTGGGTTAGGTTAGTTAGGTTAGGTTAGGTTGGTTTGGTTTGGTTAGGTTAGGTTGGGTTGGGTTAGGTTAGTTTGGTTAGTTTGGTTAGGTTAGGTTAGGTTAGGTTAGTTTGGTTGGGTTAGGTTAGGTTAGGTTAGGTTAGGTTAGGTT
Organism: Odontomachus brunneus; assembly: GCF_010583005.1. Lineage (NCBI taxonomy): Eukaryota > Metazoa > Arthropoda > Insecta > Hymenoptera > Formicidae > Odontomachus > Odontomachus brunneus. The sequence continues at coordinate 709 of NW_022639970.1, read as the reverse complement.
AAGTTAGGTTAGTTTGGTTAGGTTAGGTTAGGTTAGGTTGGGTTAGGTTAGGTTAGGTTAGTTAGTTTGGTTGGGTTAGGTTAGGTTAGGTTGGGTTTGGTTAGTTTTGGTTTGGTTTGGTTAGGTTAGGTTGGTTTGGTTAGGTTGGGTTGGGTTTGGTTAGTTAGATTAGTTTGGTTTGGTTAGGTTTGGTTAGTTTGGTTAGGTTAGTTAGTTTGGTTAGTTAGTTTGGTTAGTTTGGTTAGATTTGGTTTGGTTAGTTAGTTAGGTTAGGTTGGTTGGGTTAGGTTAGTTAGGTTAGGTTAGGTTGGTTTGGTTTGGTTAGGTTAGGTTGGGTTGGGTTAGGTTAGTTTGGTTAGTTTG
>NW_022639970.1:154-242 GCF_010583005.1 Odontomachus brunneus | reverse complement strand
TGGTTTGGTTTGGTTAGGTTAGGTTAGGTTTGGTTAGGTTAGGTTAGTTTGGTTAGGTTGGTTAGGTTGGGTTAGGTTGGGTTGGGTT
>NW_022639970.1:0-144 GCF_010583005.1 Odontomachus brunneus | reverse complement strand
GGTTAGGTTAGGTTAGGTTAGGTTAGGTTAGGTTAGGTTAGGTTAGGTTAGGTTAGGTTAGGATTTGGTTAGGTTAGGTTAGGTTAGTTTGGTTAGGTTGGGTTAGGTTAGTTAGGTTGGTTAGGTTAGGTTAGGTTAGGTTAG
>NW_022639969.1:15909-16065 GCF_010583005.1 Odontomachus brunneus | reverse complement strand
TCTATTTTCGAAAATTACGTCAGATATGCTTATTTCGTTTTGTATAGTTCCCAGGGTGACAACGGGCGTTTGTGTGTCTCTGCAGCACACCCAGTACCTTGAAAATATTTTTCCAACATCCCAAAATCACCCCCATAACGTTAGATTTGTCATAGT
>NW_022639969.1:12548-15359 GCF_010583005.1 Odontomachus brunneus | reverse complement strand
TCAGATATGCTTATTTCGTTCTGTATCGTTTCCGGGGTGACAACGGGTGTTTGTGTGACTCTGTAGCACGCCCAGTACCTTGAAAATATTTTTCCGGCATCCCGAAATCACCCCCATAACGTTAGATTTGTCATAGTAGCACAAACGGATTCTCGCGAATGCACAGTGGTAGTTATTCCGCGCCTAGGCCGAAAGTAGGCTATGTTATGGTAGGGTATAAGTTATTTCGCGTTAGCGTAGAGAGCACTATTTCGGATAGTTTTTTAGGGTATTTTAAAGAAATATTCGTCTTTGAAAAGGTCTATTTTCGAAAATTACATCAGATATGCTTATTTCGTTCTGTATCGTTTCCGGGGTGACAACGGGTATTTGTGTGACTCTGTAGCTCACCCAGAACCTTGAAAATATTTTTTCCACATCCCAAAATCGCCCCCATAACGTTAGATTTGTCATAGTAGCACAAACGGATTCTCGCGAATGCACAGTGGTAGTTATTCCGCGCCTAGGCCGAAAGTAGGCTATGTTATGGTAGGGTATAAGTTATTTCGCGTTAGCGTAGAGAGCACTATTTCGGATAGTTTTTTAGGGTATTTTAAAGAAATATTCGTCTTTGAAAAGGTCTATTTTCGAAAATTACATCAGATATGCTTATTTCGTTCTGTATCGTTTCCGGGGTGACAACGGGTATTTGTGTGACTCTGTAGCTCACCCAGAACCTTGAAAATATTTTTTCCACATCCCAAAATCGCCCCCATAACGTTAGATTTGTCATAGTAGCACAAACGGATTCTCGCGAATGCACAGTGGTAGTTATTCCGCGCCTAGGCCGAAAGTAGGCTATGTTATGGTAGGGTATAAGTTATTTCGCGTTAGCGTAGAGAGCACTATTTCGGATAGTTTTTTAGGGTATTTTAAAGAAATATTCGTCTTTGAAAAGGTCTATTTTCGAAAATTACATCAGATATGCTTATTTCGTTCTGTATCGTTTCCGGGGTGACAACGGGTATTTGTGTGACTCTGTAGCTCACCCAGAACCTTGAAAATATTTTTTCCACATCCCAAAATCGCCCCCATAACGTTAGATTTGTCATAGTAGCACAAACGGATTCTCGCGAATGCACAGTGGTAGTTATTCCGCGCCTAGGCCGAAAGTAGGCTATGTTATGGTAGGGTATAAGTTATTTCGCGTTAGCGTAGAGAGCACTATTTCGGATAGTTTTTTAGGGTATTTTAAAGAAATATTCGTCTTTGAAAAGGTCTATTTTCGAAAATTACATCAGATATGCTTATTTCGTTCTGTATCGTTTCCGGGGTGACAACGGGTATTTGTGTGACTCTGTAGCTCACCCAGAACCTTGAAAATATTTTTTCCACATCCCAAAATCGCCCCCATAACGTTAGATTTGTCATAGTAGCACAAACGGATTCTCGCGAATGCACAGTGGTAGTTATTCCGCGCCTAGGCCGAAAGTAGGCTATGTTATGGTAGGGTATAAGTTATTTCGCGTTAGCGTAGAGAGCACTATTTCGGATAGTTTTTTAGGGTATTTTAAAGAAATATTCGTCTTTGAAAAGGTCTATTTTCGAAAATTACATCAGATATGCTTATTTCGTTCTGTATCGTTTCCGGGGTGACAACGGGTATTTGTGTGACTCTGTAGCTCACCCAGAACCTTGAAAATATTTTTTCCACATCCCAAAATCGCCCCCATAACGTTAGATTTGTCATAGTAGCACAAACGGATTCTCGCGAATGCACAGTGGTAGTTATTCCGCGCCTAGGCCGAAAGTAGGCTATGTTATGGTAGGGTATAAGTTATTTCGCGTTAGCGTAGAGAGCACTATTTCGGATAGTTTTTTAGGGTATTTTAAAGAAATATTCGTCTTTGAAAAGGTCTATTTTCGAAAATTACATCAGATATGCTTATTTCGTTCTGTATCGTTTCCGGGGTGACAACGGGTATTTGTGTGACTCTGTAGCTCACCCAGAACCTTGAAAATATTTTTTCCACATCCCAAAATCGCCCCCATAACGTTAGATTTGTCATAGTAGCACAAACGGATTCTCGCGAATGCACAGTGGTAGTTATTCCGCGCCTAGGCCGAAAGTAGGCTATGTTATGGTAGGGTATAAGTTATTTCGCGTTAGCGTAGAGAGCACTATTTCGGATAGTTTTTTAGGGTATTTTAAAGAAATATTCGTCTTTGAAAAGGTCTATTTTCGAAAATTACATCAGATATGCTTATTTCGTTCTGTATCGTTTCCGGGGTGACAACGGGTATTTGTGTGACTCTGTAGCTCACCCAGAACCTTGAAAATATTTTTTCCACATCCCAAAATCGCCCCCATAACGTTAGATTTGTCATAGTAGCACAAACGGATTCTCGCGAATGCACAGTGGTAGTTATTCCGCGCCTAGGCCGAAAGTAGGCTATGTTATGGTAGGGTATAAGTTATTTCGCGTTAGCGTAGAGAGCACTATTTCGGATAGTTTTTTAGGGTATTTTAAAGAAATATTCGTCTTTGAAAATGTCTATTTTCGAAAATTAGGTTAGATATGCTTATTTCGTTCTATATCGTTTCCGGGTTGACAACGCGTGTTTGTGTGACTCTGTAGCACATCCAGTACCTTGAAAATATCTTTGCAAAATCCCAAAATCACCCCCATAACGTTAGATTTGTCATAGTAGCACACACGGATTCTCGCGAATGCACAGTGGTAGTTATTCCGCGCCTAGGCCGAAAGTAGGCTATGTTATGGTAGGTTATAAGTTATTTCGCGTTAGCGTAGACAGCACTATTTTGTAGAG
>NW_022639969.1:12103-12192 GCF_010583005.1 Odontomachus brunneus | reverse complement strand
GGTTTTCTAAAGAAACATTCGCCTTTGAAAAGGTCTATTTTGAAAATTAAGTCAGATATGCTTATTTCGTTCTGTATCGTTTCCGGGGT
>NW_022639969.1:11419-11895 GCF_010583005.1 Odontomachus brunneus | reverse complement strand
AGATTTGTCATAGTAGCACAAACGGATTCTCGCGAATGCACAGTGGTAGTTATTCCGCGCTCAGGCCGAAAGTAGGATATGTTATGGTAGGTTATAAGTTATTTTGCGTTAGCGTAGAGAGCACTATTTCGGACAGTTTTTTAGGGTTTTCTAAAGAAACATTCGCCTTTGAAAAGGTCTATTTTCGAAAATTACGTCAGATATGCTTATTTCGTTCTGTATCGTTTCCGGGGTGACAACGGGCGTTTGTGTGTCTCTGTAGCTCACCCAGTACCTTGAAAATATTTTTCCAACATCCCAAAATCTCCCCCATAACGTTAGATTTGTCATAGTAGCACAAACGGTTTCTCGCGAATGCACAGTGGTAGTTATTATGCGCATAGGCCGAAAGTAGGCTATGTTATGGTAGGTTATAAGTTATTTCGTGTTAGCGTAGTGAGCACTATTTCGGAAAGTTTTTTTTTTTTTTTTTAGGT
>NW_022639969.1:11317-11409 GCF_010583005.1 Odontomachus brunneus | reverse complement strand
TGTGTGACTCTGCAGCACACCCAGTCCCTTGAAAATATTTTTCCAACATCTCTAAATCATCCCCATAACGTTAGATTTGTCATAGTAGCACA
>NW_022639969.1:10928-11035 GCF_010583005.1 Odontomachus brunneus | reverse complement strand
AAATTACGTCAGATATGCTTATCTCGTTCTGTATCGTTTCCGGGGTGATGACGGGCGTTTGTGTGTCTCTGCAGCACACCCAGTACCTTGAAAATATTTTTCCAACA
>NW_022639969.1:9853-10719 GCF_010583005.1 Odontomachus brunneus | reverse complement strand
TCGTTCTGTATCGTTTCCGGGGTGACAACGGGTGTTTGTGTGACTCTGTAGCACGCCCACTACCTTGAAAATATCTTTCCAGCATCCCAAAATCACCCCCATAACGTTAGATTTGTTTTAGTGGCACATACGGATTCTCGTACATGCACAGTGGTACTTACTCTGCGCATAGGCCGAAAGTATGCTATGTTATGTTAGGTTGTTAGATCATAAGTTATTTCGCGTTAGCGTAGAGAGCACTATTTCGTATAGTTTATTAGGGTTTTCTAAAGAAACATTCGCCTTTGAAAAGGTCTATTTTCGGGTTATTCTAATTTGAAACCGGGTCTTCAGTCCTGCTCGACTCGCCTGACGTCGCTGGTTGCTCCGACCGCTTCTGGGTGTTTCCTCCGGACACGTGCAGCCGCGTGAGTTCGGACGGCCTCCTCTCTCTCTCCTCCGGTTCGGACGGCCGTGTCACCGTAGCTGGAAGTTCAGACGGCCTCCGTTCGTTGCCCCTCGGTTCGGACGGCCGCGTCACAACGTAAACAGGTTGGTTTGGTTAGGTTAGTTAGGTTAGGTTAGGTTAGTTAGTTTGGTTAGTTTGGTTAGTTTGGTTTTGGTTTGGTTTGGTTAGTTTGGTTTGGTTAGTTTGGTTTGGTTTGGTTAGTTTGGTTAGTTTGGTTTGGTTTGGTTTGGTTTGGTTTGGTTAGGTTGGTTTGGTTAGTTTGGTTAGTTTGGTTTGGTTTGGTTAGGTTTGGTTTGGTTAGGTTAGTTAGTTAGGTTGGGTTAGTTAGGTTAGTTTGGTTGGTTAGTTAGATTTTTGGTTTGGTTTGGTTAGTTTGGTTTGGTTAGTTTGGTTTGGTTTGGTTTGGTTTGGTTAGGTT
>NW_022639969.1:7939-8652 GCF_010583005.1 Odontomachus brunneus | reverse complement strand
GGTTAGGTTTGGTTTGGTTAGTTTGGTTTGGTTAGTTTGGTTTGGTTAGGTTTGGTTTGGTTGGGTTTGGTTGGGTTGGGTTGGGTTAGGTTAGGTTTGGTTGGGTTTGGTTTGGTTTGGTTGGGTTGGGTTGGGTTGGGTTTGGTTTGGTTAGGTTAGGTTGGTTAGGTTAGGTTTGGTTTGGTTGGGTTGGTTAGGTTAGGTTTGGTTTGGTTGGGTTGGGTTGGGTTTGGTTAGGTTAGGTTAGGTTGGTTAGGTTGGGTTAGGTTAGGTTTGGTTAGGTTTGGTTTGGTTAGTTTGGTTTGGTTTGGTTAGGTTTGGTTGGTTTGGTTGGTTGGTTGGTTTGGTTAGTTTGGTTTGGTTAGGTTGGGTTTGGTTGGGTTGGGTTAGTTAGTTTGGTTTGGTTGGTTTGGTTTGGTTAGGTTAGTTTGGTTTGGTTTGGTTAGTTTGGTTGGGTTGGGTTGGGTTTGGTTGGGTTTGGTTTGGTTTGGTTGGGTTGGGTTTGGTTTGGTTTGGTTGGGTTAGGTTGGTTTGGTTGGGTTTGGTTAGTTATAAGGTTGGGTTGGTTGGGTTTGGTTTGGTTAGTTTGGTTTGGTTGGGTTTGGTTTGGTTAGTTTGGTTTGGTTTGGTTTGGTTTGGTTTGGTTTGGTTGGGTTGGTTTGGTTTGGTTGGGTTTGGTTAGTTTGGTTTGGGGTTTGGTTTGGTTTGGTTTG
>NW_022639969.1:6481-7628 GCF_010583005.1 Odontomachus brunneus | reverse complement strand
GGTTAGGTTAGGTTAGGTTAGTTAGTTAGTTTGGTTTGGTTAGGTTAGGTTAGTTAGTTTGGTTTGGTTAGTTAGTTAGTTTGGTTTGGTTAGTTAGATTAGGTTAGTTTGGTTTGGTTTGGTTTGGTTAGTTTTGGTTTGGTTTGGTTTGGTTTGGTTAGTTAGATTAGTTAGGTTAGTTTGGTTAGGTTTGGTTAGGTTAGGTTAGGTTAGTTAGTTAGTTTGGTTTGGTTAGGTTAGGTTAGTTAGTTAGTTTGGTTTGGTTTGGTTTGGTTTGGTTTGGTTAGTTTGGTTAGTTAGATTAGGTTAGTTTGGTTTGGTTTGGTTTGGTTAGTTTGGTTAGTTAGATTAGGTTAGTTTGGTTTGGTTTGGTTTGGTTAGTTTGGTTAGTTAGATTAGGTTAGTTTGGTTTGGTTTGGTTTGGTTAGTTTGGTTAGTTAGATTAGGTTAGTTTGGTTTGGTTTGGTTTGGTTAGTTTGGTTAGTTAGATTAGGTTAGTTTGGTTTGGTTTGGTTTGGTTAGTTTGGTTAGTTAGATTAGGTTAGTTTGGTTTGGTTTGGTTTGGTTAGTTTGGTTAGTTAGATTAGGTTAGTTTGGTTTGGTTTGGTTTGGTTAGTTTGGTTAGTTAGATTAGGTTAGTTTGGTTTGGTTTGGTTTGGTTAGTTTGGTTAGTTAGATTAGGTTAGTTTGGTTTGGTTTGGTTTGGTTAGTTTGGTTAGTTAGATTTGGTTTGGTTTGGTTAGTTTGGTTTGGTTAGGTTAGTTTGGTTAGTTAGTTAGTTAGTTTGGTTTGGTTAGTTTTTTTTGGTTTGGTTTGGTTTGGTTAGTTTGGTTAGTTAGATTTGGTTTGGTTTGGTTAGTTTGGTTTGGTTTGGTTAGTTAGTTTGGTTTGGTTTGGTTAGTTTAGGTTAGTTTGGTTAGGTTAGTTTGGTTTGGTTTGGTTAGTTTGGTTAGGTTTGGTTTGGTTAGTTATAAGGTTTGGTTAGGTTAGTTTGGTTTGGTTAGTTAGGTTAGTTAGTTTGGTTTGGTTTGGTTTGGTTTGGTTTGGTTAGTTAGTTAGATTTGGTTTGGTTAGGTTTGGTTAGGTTAGGTTAGGTTAGTTTTGGTTTGGTTAGGTTTGGTTTGGTTTGGTTTGGTTTGGTTTGGTT
>NW_022639969.1:6116-6229 GCF_010583005.1 Odontomachus brunneus | reverse complement strand
TAGGTTAGGTTTGGTTGGGTTTGGTTTGGTTTGGTTTGGTTAGTTTGGTTAGGTTAGGTTAGGTTAGTTTGGTTTGGTTGGTTTGGTTAGGTTGGGTTTGGTTTGGTTTGGTT
>NW_022639969.1:4835-5811 GCF_010583005.1 Odontomachus brunneus | reverse complement strand
TTAGGTTAGGTTAGTTTGGTTTGGTTAGTTAGGTTAGTTTGGTTTGGTTAGTTAGTTTGGTTAGTTTGGTTTGGTTAGGTTAGGTTAGTTAGTTAGGTTAGGTTTGGTTTGGTTGGGTTTGGTTTGGTTAGGTTTGGTTGGTTTGGTTAGTTGGGTTTGGTTAGTTTTTGGTTAGTTTGGTTTGGTTTGGTTTGGTTAGTTAGTTTGGTTAGTTTGGTTTGGTTAGGTTAGGTTAGTTAGGTTAGGTTAGGTTAGTTAGTTAGGTTAGGTTAGGTTAGTTAGTTAGGTTAGGTTAGGTTAGTTAGTTAGGTTAGGTTAGGTTAGTTAGTTAGGTTAGGTTAGGTTAGTTAGTTAGGTTAGGTTAGGTTAGTTAGTTAGGTTAGGTTAGGTTAGTTAGTTAGGTTAGGTTAGGTTAGTTAGTTAGGTTAGGTTAGGTTAGTTAGTTAGGTTAGGTTAGGTTAGTTAGTTAGGTTAGGTTAGGTTAGTTAGTTAGGTTAGGTTAGGTTAGTTAGTTAGGTTAGGTTAGGTTAGTTAGTTAGGTTAGGTTAGGTTAGTTAGTTAGGTTAGGTTAGGTTAGTTAGTTAGGTTAGGTTAGGTTAGTTAGTTAGGTTAGGTTAGGTTAGTTAGTTAGGTTAGGTTAGGTTAGTTAGTTAGGTTAGGTTAGGTTAGTTAGTTAGGTTAGGTTTGGTTAGGTTTGGTTAGTTGGTTAGTTAGGTTAGGTTGGTTTGGTTAGTTAGTTTGGTTTGGTTTGGTTAGTTATAAGGTTTGGTTTGGTTTGGTTAGTTGGTTAGTTAGGTTAGGTTAGGTTTGGTTTGGTTTGGTTTGGTTTGGTTTGGTTGGTTAGTTTGGTTAGGTTAGGTTAGGTTAGGTTGGGTTAGTTTGGTTAGTTGGGTTAGGTTAGGTTTGGTTAGTTAGTTTGGTTTGGGTTTGGTTAGTTTGGTTTGGTTTGGTTTGGTTTGGTTTGGTTTGGTTAGGT
>NW_022639969.1:4072-4674 GCF_010583005.1 Odontomachus brunneus | reverse complement strand
TAGTTAGGTTAGGTTAGGTTAGGTTAGTTAGGTTAGGTTTGGTTAGTTTGGTTAGGTTAGGTTAGGTTAGGTTAGGTTGGGTTGGGTTAGGTTAGTTAGATTGGTTAGGTTAGGTTAGGTTAGGTTTGGTTAGGTTGGTTAGATTAAGGTTGGGTTTGGTTAGTTAGGTTAGGTTAGGTTAGGTTAGGTTGGGTTGGGTTAGTTAGGTTAGGTTAGGTTGGGTTTGGTTAGTTAGGTTAGGTTAGGTTAGGTTTGGTTAGTTAGGTTAGGTTAGGTTAGGTTTGGTTAGTTAGGTTAGGTTAGGTTAGGTTTGGTTAGTTAGGTTAGGTTAGGTTAGGTTTGGTTAGTTAGGTTAGGTTAGGTTAGGTTTGGTTAGTTAGGTTAGGTTAGGTTAGGTTTGGTTAGTTAGGTTAGGTTAGGTTAGGTTTGGTTAGTTAGGTTAGGTTAGGTTAGGTTTGGTTAGTTAGGTTAGGTTAGGTTAGGTTTGGTTAGTTAGGTTAGGTTAGGTTAGGTTAGTTAGGTTAGGTTAGGTTAGGTTAGGTTAGGTTAGGTTGGGTTAGTTAGGTTGGGTTGGGTTTGGTTAGGTTAGTTTGGTTAGAGGT
>NW_022639969.1:3643-3860 GCF_010583005.1 Odontomachus brunneus | reverse complement strand
GTTAGGTTAGGTTAGGTTAGGTTAGTTTGGTTAGGTTAGGTTAGGTTGGTTAGGTTTGGTTTGGTTGGTTAGGTTAGGTTAGGTTAGTTAGGTTAGGTTAGGTTAGGTTAGGTTGGGTTTGGTTAGGTTAGGTTAGGTTAGTTAGATTGGTTAGGTTAGTTTGGTTTGGTTAGGTTAGGTTAGGTTAGTTAGGTTAGGTTAGGTTAGGTTAGGTTAG
>NW_022639969.1:0-3490 GCF_010583005.1 Odontomachus brunneus | reverse complement strand
GGTTTGGTTTGGTTTGGTTAGTTTGGTTAGTTAGGTTAGTTTGGTTTGGTTAGGTTAGTTAGGTTGGGTTTGGTTGGTTAGTTAGATAAGGTTGGGTTGGGTTGGTTAGTTTGGTTAGTTATAAGGTTAGGTTAGGTTAGTTTGGTTAGTTTGGTTGGGTTGGGTTGGGTTTGGTTTGGTTTGGTTAGGTTTGGTTTGGTTAGTTAGTTTGGTTAGGTTAGGTTAGGTTAGTTTGGTTAGGTTAGGTTAGGTTAGGTTAGGTTAGGTTAGTTAGGTTAGGTTAGGTTAGGTTTGGTTTGGTTAGGTTAGGTTAGGTTTGGTTAGGTTAGGTTGGTTTGGTTAGGTTAGGTTAGTTAGTTTGGTTTGGTTTGGTTAGTTAGGTTAGGTTAGTTTAGGTTAGGTTAGTTAGGTTTGGTTAGGTTAGGTTAGATTTGGTTAGGTTAGGTTAGGTTAGGTTGGGTTTGGTTAGTTTGGTTAGTTTGGTTTGGTTTGGTTAGTTTGGTTAGGTTAGTTAGGTTAGGTTAGGTTAGGTTAGTTAGGTTAGGTTAGGTTAGGTTAGTTAGGTTAGGTTAGGTTAGGTTAGTTAGGTTAGGTTAGGTTAGGTTAGTTAGGTTAGGTTAGGTTAGGTTAGTTAGGTTAGGTTAGGTTAGGTTAGTTAGGTTAGGTTAGGTTAGGTTAGTTAGGTTAGGTTAGGTTAGGTTAGTTAGGTTAGGTTAGGTTAGGTTAGTTAGGTTAGGTTAGGTTAGGTTAGGTTAGGTTAGGTTGGGTTAGTTGGGTTTGGTTAGTTAGTTAGGTTAGGTTAGGTTAGTTAGTTTGGTTGGGTTTAGTTTGGTTAGGTTGGTTAGGTTAGTTTGGTTAGTTTGGTTAGTTAGTTAGTTAGTTTGGTTTGGTTAGTTTGGTTAGTTAGTTTGGTTAGTTTGGGTTAGTTTGGTTAGTTAGTTAGTTTGGTTAGGTTAGGTTAGGTTAGGTTAGGTTTGGTTTGGTTAGGTTAGTTAGTTAGTTAGGTTAGGTTAGGTTAGGTTTGGTTAGGTTAGGTTAGGTTAGGTTAGGTTTGGTTTGGTTTGGTTAGTTAGTTTGGTTAGGTTAGGTTAGTTAGGTTAGGTTAGTTTGGGTTAGGTTAGGTTAGGTTAGGTTAGTTTGGTTTGGTTTGGTTAGATTTGGTTTGGTTTGGTTGGGTTTGGTTTGGTTTGGTTAGTTAGTTAGTTTGGTTTGGTTAGTTAGTTTGGTTAGGTTAGTTTGGTTAGTTTGGTTTGGTTAGGTTGGTTGGGTTAGTTTGGTTTGGTTTGGTTTGGTTAGGTTGGGTTAGGTTTGGTTTGGTTTGGTTAGTTGGGTTAGTTGGTTTGGTTAGTTTGGTTAGTTGGGTTGGGTTTGGTTTGGTTAGTTAGGTTAGGTTAGGTTAGTTTGGTTAGTTAGTTTGGTTTGGTTTGGTTTGGTTAGGTTAGGTTTGGTTAGGTTAGTTAGTTAGATTAGGTTAGGTTAGGTTAGGTTAGGTTGGGTTAGGTTAGGTTTGGTTAGGTTAGTTAGTTAGATTAGGTTAGGTTAGGTTAGGTTAGGTTGGGTTAGGTTAGGTTAGGTTAGTTTGGTTAGTTAGGTTGGGTTGGTTAGGTTAGGTTAGGTTAGGTTTGGTTTGGTTAGTTTGGTTAGTTTGGTTTGGTTAGGTTGGGTTGGGTTGGGTTAGGTTAGGTTGGGTTAGGTTAGGTTTGGTTAGGTTAGGTTTGGTTAGGTTAGTTAGTTAGATTAGGTTAGGTTAGGTTAGGTTAGGTTGGGTTAGTTTGGTTTGGTTAGGTTGGGTTGGGTTGGGTTAGGTTAGGTTAGGTTAGGTTTGGTTAGGTTAGTTAGTTAGGTTAGGTTAGGTTAGGGTAGGTTAGGTTAGGTTAGGTTTGGTTAGGTTAGTTAGTTAGGTTAGGTTAGGTTAGGGTAGGTTAGGTTAGGTTAGGTTTGGTTAGGTTAGTTAGTTAGGTTAGGTTAGGTTAGGGTAGGTTAGGTTAGGTTAGGTTTGGTTAGGTTAGTTAGTTAGGTTAGGTTAGGTTAGGGTAGGTTAGGTTAGGTTAGGTTTGGTTAGGTTAGTTAGTTAGGTTAGGTTAGGTTAGGGTAGGTTAGGTTAGGTTAGGTTTGGTTAGGTTAGTTAGTTAGGTTAGGTTAGGTTAGGGTAGGTTAGGTTAGGTTAGGTTTGGTTAGGTTAGTTAGTTTGGTTAGTTAGTTAGTTAGTTTGGTTTGGTTTGGTTTGGTTAGGTTAGTTAGTTTGGTTAGTTAGTTAGTTAGTTTGGTTTGGTTGGTTAGTTATAAGGTTGGGTTTGGTTTGGTTGGTTTGGTTTGGTTTGGTTAGGTTAGGTTAGGTTAGTTTGGTTAGTTTGGTTGGGTTGGTTGGTTAGTTAGTTTGGTTAGTTAGTTAGTTAGTTTGGTTTGGTTGGTTAGTTATAAGGTTGGGTTTGGTTTGGTTGGTTTGGTTTGGTTTGGTTAGGTTTGGTTTGGTTTGGTTTGGTTTGGTTAGGTTAGTTAGTTTGGTTAGTTAGTTAGTTAGTTTGGTTTGGTTGGTTAGTTATAAGGTTGGGTTTGGTTTGGTTGGTTTGGTTTGGTTTGGTTAGGTTTGGTTTGGTTTGGTTTGGTTTGGTTAGGTTAGTTAGTTTGGTTAGTTAGTTAGTTAGTTTGGTTTGGTTGGTTAGTTATAAGGTTGGGTTTGGTTTGGTTGGTTTGGTTTGGTTTGGTTAGGTTTGGTTTGGTTTGGTTTGGTTTGGTTAGGTTAGTTAGTTTGGTTAGTTAGTTAGTTAGTTTGGTTTGGTTGGTTAGTTATAAGGTTGGGTTTGGTTTGGTTGGTTTGGTTTGGTTTGGTTAGGTTTGGTTTGGTTTGGTTAGGTTAGGTTAGGTTAGTTTGGTTAGTTTGGTTGGGTTGGTTGGTTAGTTAGTTTGGTTAGTTAGTTAGTTAGGTTAGGTTAGGTTAGGTTAGGTTGGTTTGGTTTGGTTTGGTTAGTTAGGTTAGTTTGGTTTGGTTAGTTTGGTTTGGTTTGGTTAGTTTGGTTAGTTGGTTTGGTTTGGTTTGGTTAGGTTAGGTTAGGTTAGTTTGGTTAGTTTGGTTGGGTTGGTTGGTTAGTTAGTTTGGTTAGTTAGTTAGTTAGGTTAGGTTAGGTTAGGTTAGGTTGGTTTGGTTTGGTTTGGTTAGTTAGGTTAGTTTGGTTTGGTTAGTTTGGTTTGGTTTGGTTAGTTTGGTTAGTTGGTTTGGTTTGGTTTGGTTAGTTTAGATTAGGTTAGGTTAGGTTAGGTTAGGTTAGGTTAGTTGGGTTGGGTTTGGTTGGGTTTGGTTAGTTAGTTTGGTTAGGTTGGGTTTGGTTAGTTTGGTTAGTTAGTTAGGTTAGGTTAGGTTAGTTAGATTAGGTTAGGTTAGGTTTGGTTTGGTTAGGTTAGGTTAGGTTTGGTTAGTTTGGTTTGGTTAGTTGGGTTGGGTTAGGTTTGGTTTGGTTAGTTTGGTTAGTTTGGTTAGTTAGTTTGGTTAGGT
>NW_022639968.1:15461-16258 GCF_010583005.1 Odontomachus brunneus | reverse complement strand
TGCGCAAATTCTTTGGTCTCGACGCTTCACTGGCAATCGTGTCAGTCGTAAGCCCATGACACACATTCCTGCAGAGCTGCAGTGTTCCCCGTAATACCATAATACTGCTAGTGTGCTAGGCAGCATTAACCGCTCCTGGTCGCATTCTTTTCGCTTTTTAAGACTGAGCTCTGACAGTTCTCGGTAGCATTTCACGAGCGCTCCGGAACTTAATTAACTTACAGCGAGTTGTGAAGTAGCGCGTGAGGATCTCCTGGCTAACGAGTCAGTCGAGATCCGATCGAGACTTCAACAGATCCATCGCGTGCAGGATCTTATTATTTAAGGATTGAGAGACCAGAGACAATATTACAACTTTATTTCCTTACCCAATTAACTTAATCGTTCTTACTGAGTTTTAATGTTGAGATCAGATTGAATACTGCACAGAATATTTCATTTAATATATTAGATGCCGAAGAGAAGCGGCAGGAAACATAGAGAGCGACTACGCAGGTGGATTTCGCGTGCCGCGGAGCAAAGAGTACCTATCTCCGTCGTGCCCAACTTTCCGATGTCACGTCTTAGTTGATTTTAAAACGTGTTAATTGTCCTTTTTGGGTCAATGGATTTAACCACTTTACCCTGGGATGGACAAGTTCGTGTGATTGTGAGTGTTTAAATGTGTAAATGTAAATGTGTGTACAAAATAATTATTTTACTTACTGATTCTGGTTGATTCTTTCTTTAAGAAATTTTAAATTATTTTGAAGTCCTTCTCGTTCTATAGTTATAGAGAGACTGAAGAGCTTAGGATC
>NW_022639968.1:11183-12236 GCF_010583005.1 Odontomachus brunneus | reverse complement strand
CCAGCCTAATCGAGACAGCGCGAAGGCTGCGACCTTGAGCCAAAGCTCCAACGGCGGTAACCCGAGCCACCGGCACGCCCGCCGCAGACGCGCCGGCTTGGAAATCGTCACTTGGCCTTTCACTCAATGACGACCTTGGGGGACCTGGGACCATAACCCCCCCATGCCGGCGCGATGTTACCGATCCGCCGCAGGTAACGTTAATCCTACTGAAGCTCATAATTGAATAATTTGGGGGTATGTCGGGACCCCCCAACCCGGCGGCCCTTCAGGCACGCTGCCTCATGAGAGGCGAGGAGATGAAAAAGAACAAGAAAAAGTAGAAGAAGAAGAAGAGGAGAAGAAAAGGGTCGCAGTGGAGAATGGTCAGAGCCATGCCTATACCGCATTACTCCCCTTCGAACCTGAAAAAGTAAAATACCCTCTGTTCCGTCGACTCTGCCGCGGGGAGCGGAGGGCCCGGTAGGTTGCTGCAGCGGTCCCTACCTCCCCTCCCTGCATCAAGGATGCAGTGAAGGGAGGCGGAATGCGATAGGCCGCCAAGGATAGGGGAGAAGGGAAGGCGTTTGGAGAGTTTAGGTTAGCGCCGCTAGCGCCATGGCGGTCCCGCCTAGGTTCGACGGCCGCGGCGCCGAGCCAATTACGTGCTCGCGGCAAGCTATGTTTTCTGCTGTACCTGAAAGAGAAGAACTTCCGGTTCCGTCGCCCCGTCCGCCGAAGCGGAGGGACGCAGGGCCCGGTAGGTTGTTAAAGCAGCCCATGCCCCCCCCTTGCATCACGGATGCAACGAGGCGGGGCGAAGGGCCACCTAGGGTGAGGGAAAAGGAAGTTGGTGAATTGGGTTCTTCGCCGCTAGCGCCATGGCGGTCCCGTCCAGGGCCGACGGCTGCGGCGCCGAACCAATTATGTGCTCGCGGCAATGCTGTGTAGTTCTCTGCACCTGAAAAAAAGAGCCCCCGGTTCCGTCGACCCTGCCGCCGAAGCGGAGAGACGCAGGTCCCGGTAGGCGGCGAAGCAGCCCCTGCCTCCTCCCCTACATCATCGATGCAGCAG
>NW_022639968.1:0-6532 GCF_010583005.1 Odontomachus brunneus | reverse complement strand
TTTCTCGTGGTAATGCCTCGTCCTGCGGACGGCCGCACTCTTACCGGGCTCGCGTAATCGACTCCGCAGTGCTGAAACGCGCGAGACGGAGTTTTTACTCGTGCTATAGGAAGTTCACCCATGAGTTGAGACGGGGTAGCAGCTCGCTCACGAGCGCATACCACACATTTGAAAATGATGGCCTTGACGAGGCTGCGGGCGCGAAGAATCCAAAACTCGCTTCTCAACACACTCAACGTTAGCTGTAGTCCGGCGTGTAAGGATCGGTTATGAGCTTGTTTGATGAGCAGAGTGACGAGGGGATGAGACGCGAGGAGAATTGGATGTCGACGATTATAATGAATGGGCGCATTTCGCAACCGCCCGCCTACTCGGAGGAGTTTGTCTTCATCGAGGAATGGGGATAACGATGAGAGAGGAGTTTTAGGAGACAGTGTTCTGTTTTGAGTAAGATCCCGAATTTCGATAGGAAACAGATTTGATTGTATGCGTTTGATCCAGAACTGTCTGCTCTGATTACATTCCGCTGCGGTGAGAGCACGAGTTTTAACCGCGATAGTATTAGAGCGACAGGGCGTCCTGCGAAGGCGAGATATAAATTTAAAGAGATATGCAGTAATGCGAATGAGTTTTGGCCACGAAGAAAATCGAGAAGAGAGATCATCAGTGGTTTGGTGATTTGCAAGATAAACTGCTATGACCTTTGCTTCCGGCAGCGGCTTGTCGTCGACAAATGATGGAGACTTTGGCCAGTGGAGCTCAGAGCGCGACAACCACGAAAGGCCCTGCCACCATAACGAGTGAGCCAGCAGCTCCTTCCCTATTAAACCCCGAGAGGCACAGTCCGCGGGATTGTCCTCCGTGGGAACGTATCGCCACTCAGCGGTGGACAACCGTGCCTGCACCTCGGCGACTCGGTTAGCAACAAACGTTTTCCACTGCGATGGGTGGTGCTTAAGCCACGATAACACGATCGACGAGTCCGTCCAGCAGAAGCACGAAGTTATTCTCGTCTGAAGTGATTTGTTAACGAAGTCGAACAATCGAGATAGTAGAACCGCTGCGGATAGCTCAAGACGAGGGAGAGTAAGCGGCGTCAAAGGAGCTACTTTAGATTTGGCCGCAACTAATGAAACGCTTACCGTGCCTGAATTGGTAATCACCCTCAGATAGATCACCGCTGCATACGCCTGAGTGGACGCGTCGGAAAACCCGTGAAGTTCCGCTCTAAAAACATCTGCATCCAATCTGAGCCATCGGGGAATTGTGATGCTGCGTAAAACTTCAAGGCCCGAGTAGATGAGGTTCCACCGTGATTGAAGTCGCGAAGGAACCGGATCGTCCCATTCTGATTTTTCGCGCCATAACGCCTGCATTAAAATTTTGGCCGCAACAGTGATGGGGGTTAGCCACCCTAACGGATCGTACAGTTTGGCGATTGTGGAAAGAATGGATCTTTTACTGTCGGAAGCGGGAGCAGAGGGTGAGACGTCTATCTGGAATACGTCGAGGAACGGATTCCATTTGATTCCCAGGAGCTTGATCTTTTCATTAGCTCCCAGTTCCTTGGAGCAGGCTAACCCGTGGTCGCTCGCGTCAATGTCCGACAGGAGATCAGTCGAATTACTAGTCCACTTTCTTAATTCAAAACGACCCTGTCGAAACAGCGAGACTACTTGATGATGAATCTGCCTAACATGGGACTCGTCATCGTCCCCGAACAGCACGTCGTCGACGTAAAGACTGTCGCGAAGGACCGGAATCGCCAAAAAAAATGAGGACCCTTCGTCTGCGACTAATTGTTTAATGACACAAAGAGCTAAGAATGGAGCGCAAGTCAGCCCATATGTGACGGTACGAAGTTGATAATCCAAAGGTGCGTTGTTAAGCGACCGATTCCAGAGAATGCGCTGATAATTGCAGTCGCGTCGATCGAGAGCAATCTGGCGGTACATTTTTGCGATGTCGGCAGTGTATACGAATTTAAATTACGCCATTAAGTAATTACCGCCGAAAGATCATTTTGGAGTTTTTCACCGCAAAGCAAGTGGTCGTTTAAACTCGAACTATTAGTGGTTAAACTTGAGGCATTAAAAACGACTCTCAAATGCGTCGTCGCGCTATCCGTTCGAATAACCGGATGGTGAGGTATGTATACGCATTGTTCGTCAGGATCCGAGGGTGTTAGTACAAGACGCATATGACCTAACTGTTCATATTCTTTTAAGAACTCGTCATATTCTGCGAACAGCGCAGGCTGAGATTGTAACCGGCGTGATAATGACTTCAGGAAAATTTGTGCTTTCTCTCGCGAATTTCCGATGTCCACCGGAGGACCCTTCCGCAAAGGAAGCCGAACTATATAACGGCCGTCAATCGCCCGAGAATGCGTGGTGAGGAAATGCTGTTCGCACTGCTCATCCTCCGCCGACCGCGAGATTTGACGAGGAATCTCCTCAACATCCCAAAATTTTCGAATTTCGTCATTGAGCGAAAGCGAAATCAAACAGTGATGCACTGACAAGCTTAAGGCTGCCCGTTGTCGAACGATATTAGCTGAAGGTGTCGAAGAAGGTTCGGACAGGGATTGAATAGGGCCTGACAGGATCCAGCCAAAAATGGAATTTTGAGCGGTGGGCTGGTCTGGCGTGCCCTTGCGACGGCCGTCCAGAACGATCTCATTATATAAGTCCGAACCGATGATTAGATTAATAGGATCGCTACTTGTGGGATCAGGATCGGCAAGGGATAATCCAGTCAAATAAGGAAAGTGCGTGAGATCTCGTTGCCGTTGGGGCGCGTACAAAGAGATCTTTTAGAATGACCGCGCTTGTTGAGTATGCCGGTGTAAACGAGTTTAGCGGTGAGAACGTAATGTTGGTCGTGAATCGCGCAGTGCCCGCGTGCACCGCTCCAACAACGGAGATCGATATAGGCAAGCGATTTCGTTTAGCGCGCAAAAGTTGAGCGATATTTTCCACAAGAAAGGTCACCTGCGAGCCTTGGTCAAGCAACGCTCTTACCGCTACTGTGCGTTCGGCCGACACGCTTACTGTTACCCATGCCGTCGCGAGGAGAATCTGACTTAATGATTTGTGAAGCGATGCGGTGTGAGACACTCGAACGTCGGATTGAGGCTCGACGGCAGGAGTTGGCCGGCTAGCAGCGGACAATGCCCCTGATGTTTCATCGCGCAAATCCGAGTTTAGATGTAACATACTATGAGATCTCTGAGCACACATTCGACACGAGTATTTGCTGCGGCAATCCCGTACCGCGTGATTTTTGCTAAGACAATTGAAGCATCGACGATGCTGCTTTGCTAAGTTGCGACGTTGACTTGGATTCGCGCGAGTAAACGTTGGACATGCACTAAAAGAATGCCTCGCTTGACAGAGTGGGCATGCGGATGAAGAGGTCTCGGACGCAGTTGCTAAGTGCACTTTTGTCGCGGCGATCGATTTCGACGCTGGCTTCTGAACCGGCCCACTGGCAAACTCCTCGAGAGCGCGAGTGCGATTTCTAAGGAATTGAGTTAAATCCGCAAACAACGGCGGCTCGTCACCTTCGGTAGGTTTCAGATTCCACGCCTTGCAAGTGACTGAATCTAATTTGCTGACAACGACGTGTACGAGTAAGTCATTCCAGAGTGAGTCCGGGGTTCTGTTGAGTAATTGCAACGATGCGACCGCGATATTCACTTTATCCAGCATTGATTGCAGCTCGATCGCCGATTCTCGAGAAATTGTCGGGAGCTGAAGCAACACCGAAAGATGCTGAGTAATTAACCGACGCTTATTTTCGTATCGCTTGACCAAGGCTTGCCACGCGATGTCAAAGCTCGCGGCTGTTACAGGGAGATTTCCTATAGATTCGAGCGCGCGACCCGTTATACAAGAAGTCAAAAAATGCATGCGAGCGAAGTCGTCTAGCGCTTTATTATGAATTATTAAAGTTGTAAACTGATCGCGGAACTGTTCCCACTCTTCGTAACGACCGTCAAACGGTGGTAGTCGAAGACGGTAAATGCGAGACCGAAAATGAAGAGAACGGTGCTCTCGATTCAACAATAGTTGTTTGACTCACATATGGCTCCACTTCCTCCAAGCACTCCGTTATGAAGTCGTGCGTGTCGCCTCCTCCGTGGCCTCGAAGAATCCGTCCTTGAAATATTCCAGCGACATTCTCGTAGCTTCAGGAACAGTCTTCAACAAGAGAGCATGGCCTTCCACAAATTGCTTCCAATTCTCCTTCAGCATGGACATCCTTGATCGGATTTTCCCAGGTGTCCAGTTATTCCGACCGAGCTTTTTAAAATTCTCAAGCGATCTCTCGATCATGCGCTTGCCTTGCAGTTGTCGGTGCAATGGATCAGCCATGGCTCGTCGGTCCGATCCAGTCTTGATTTCACTGTGTACCCGTGCTCCGTATCCAACTCGAAGGACCAATTTTATGTACGCGGAATTCGAGGTGGTGTTAATTTCGCTTCCGCCGGTACACCCAGCGCAGGGCTCGCGAACACGGGCTGATTACCAAGGACCGACTTGTGGTTGTGATAATTTAATAAAGTGCGATAGTTAAACTTAACACAGTAATATCAACTTTTATTGTTGGATTACAATAACCACGCAAGTGGCTCTTACACACAAATAGACTTTGCGAGAAACCAGCGGACACGTGAGGAAGCAGTCGTTAAGACTGAGATGAGGTCGCGGAGTCAAATTTCGTTATGAGATCGGGATACTGGCTTCGTGATCTGATCGCTCGACTTCTTGCGCGATCGTTTTATAAGTGTCGCGTCGACTACGCTGGCCGATCTCATTGATTCCGATGTCGCGAAACCGTCGCTAGAGTTAAGCGAGATCTTATTATGGTCGAGACTCGGCTCTGAAAAACGATGATGTAGCGTTATTGTGGTGTGCTGCCGATTCCACGTAATCGCGCCGAGATTCGCCGAATCATGTTTTGATTCAGCAGCACAACACATCGCTCGTGAGACACTGTTGTTATGCGGTCTCCTAGCTCATTTGGTCTTATTATTCGAGTGCTTCGAGAATATTCCTACAGAATATTCCAGAAGCAATTTGAAGTAACCGAGCCGAATCCCGAACAAATCGCGAGTTTAAAAAATGTTCTACACAGTAGAATTTCGGAGATCTCCATTTAAGGAGATGGTTTTATAGATGGTTTTAATAGAAAACCCTCCACGTAAGTTTTTAAATAGATTGGATAATTCAGATTTTTATATTTTTAAATAATAATAATAAATAATTCTATTTTAGCAATTTTCGAGGAAGACCACATAAACGCAGAGTGGTGGTTGGAACAAATTATACGTAAGTTTACATCCAAATTTCATGTTTCTGTATAGAACATAAACGCTAAAATTAATTTTTAAATTAAAATTTTTGATTTTAGAAGGTATATATGAATCAATTGACAGCGATGAGGATGACGAGATAGAAGTACAGTCAACCAATGATAAGAGAGAGCAGACAACATTTTTTTACAATTTGACATCAAATTTCGATTTTTTTCTGTGCAGAGAAACGTTAAAATTAATTTTTAAATTTAATTTCAGAAAATATAGTAGTCATCGATATCGTTGACTCTGATGAGGAGGATAACGACATCGATATCGCCGACTCTGTTGAGGAGGATGATGACTTCGATGAAAAGGAGGAGGATAATATAGAAGTAATTGATATCGCCAACAGCGAAGAGGATGACATAATTATAATAAATTAAACTAACGTAAGAATTATAAATAAAATAATAATAATAATTATTATTATGCATTATTATGTATTATTAAGTATTATAAAATAAAAAGATGTACAAAGTTATAATTAATAATCAAAATTTATCCCCCTCACCAAATCCATACTATTACAATACACTTATACCAGTAAACCACGGTAAAAAGAACGTTAACCATAACAAACAGGCAAAAGAAAGCGTTAAAAAAAACTACCGAAACGTTAACAGCAAAAAAAACGACAAAGAACGGCTATCGAAACGGCAAAATACAGTAGAAACGATAAAAGCGAATACCAGAAAGGTTTAACCGTTAATAAATATGTCTTTAATTTAAGGGATTTAATATAGAAGACAGAGAGAACATTTGTATATTAAAAAATAACAAATATTTATTATTAAATATCAAACAATTCTTTCTGACGCTGAGACAACCACCAATTAAATACTTTTAGTATATTTTGTAACGCACAGTGTTTTGAATGATTTTTACACCGTAAAATGTTGGTTGCATCTAGCTTGTCCAATAACGCAATATCATCGTAATCCGCATCCAGAGTCTCAACGATCACCTTGCCCCTCGCATCATTATCGAGGAGATTCGTCAACCACTCTCGCTTCTCGTATCCCTTGACGTAGACGAGTTTAGATTCTTCGCTGGTTTCACTGATCACAGCGTCTGTAATCAAACGTTGTGCTTTGTTGTATGGGATGATTACATCATTTCATTGCAGACCATGATGATTAGCCGTCAACCGTGCTGCTTTCGATTTTC
>NW_022639967.1:16556-16729 GCF_010583005.1 Odontomachus brunneus | reverse complement strand
TTAGGTTAGGTTTGGTTAGTTTGGTTTGGTTAGTTAGTTAGGTTAGGTTGGTTTGGTTTGGTTTGGTTAGGTTAGTTTGGTTTAGTTTGGTTAGTTTGGTTAGGTTAGTTAGGTTAGTTAGGTTAGGTTAGGTTAGGTTTGGTTTGGTTTGGTTGGTTTGGTTTGGTTTGGTT
>NW_022639967.1:16151-16364 GCF_010583005.1 Odontomachus brunneus | reverse complement strand
GTTTGGTTTGGTTGGTTTGGTTAGTTTTGGTTTGGTTAGTTTGGTTTGGTTTGGTTTGGTTAGTTAGGTTAGGTTAGGTTTGGTTTGGTTTGGTTATAAGGTTGGGTTGGGTTTGGTTAGTTTGGTTGGTTTGGTTAGGTTTGGTTTGGTTTGGTTGGTTTGGTTTGGTTTGGTTTGGTTAGTTAGTTTGGTTTGGTTTGGTTTGGTTTGGTT
>NW_022639967.1:15735-15823 GCF_010583005.1 Odontomachus brunneus | reverse complement strand
TTTGGTTTGGTTAGTTTGGTTAGTTTGGTTTGGTTAGTTTGGTTTGGTTATATTGGTTAGGTTTGGTTTGGTTTGGTTTGGTTAGTTT
>NW_022639967.1:15395-15474 GCF_010583005.1 Odontomachus brunneus | reverse complement strand
TTTGGTTTGGTTTGGTTAGGTTAGTTTGGTTAGTTTGGTTGGGTTTGGTTAGTTTGGTTAGGTTAGTTTGGTTTGGTTA
>NW_022639967.1:11540-15216 GCF_010583005.1 Odontomachus brunneus | reverse complement strand
GGTTAGGTTAGGTTAGGTTAGGTTGGGTTTGGTTTGGTTTGGTTAGGTTAGTTAGATTTGGTTAGTTAGTTTGGTTTGGTTAGGTTAGTTTGGTTTGGTTTGGTTAGGTTTGGTTAGGTTTGGTTTGGTTTGGTTAGTTAGGTTTGGTTAGTTTGGTTGGGTTTGGTTAGTTAGGTTAGGTTAGTTTGGTTAGGTTAGGTTAGGTTTGGTTTGGTTAGTTTGGTTAGGTTAGGTTAGGTTAGTTGGGTTGGTTAGTTAGGTTTGGTTAGTTAGGTTAGGTTAGGTTGGTTTGGTTAGGTTAGGTTAGGTTAGGTTAGGTTTGGTTTGGTTTGGTTGGGTTTGGTTTGGTTGGTTAGTTAGTTTGGTTAGGTTTGGTTAGTTTGGTTAGGTTAGGTTAGGTTAGGTTAGGTTGGGTTTGGTTTGGTTTGGTTAGGTTAGTTAGATTTGGTTAGTTAGTTTGGTTTGGTTAGGTTAGTTTGGTTAGTTTAGTTTGGTTTGGTTATAAGGTTGGTTGGTTTGGTTTGGTTGGTTAGTTTGGTTTGGTTTGGTTTGGTTTGGTTTGGTTAGTTTTGGTTAGTTTGGTTTGGTTAGGTTAGGTTAGGTTAGGTTAGTTTGGTTAGTTAGTTAGTTAGTTTGGTTTGGTTAGGTTAGTTAGTTTGGTTTGGTTTGGTTAGTTTGGTTAGTTAGATTAGGTTAGTTAGTTTGGTTTGGTTAGTTAGTTTGGTTTAGGTTAGGTTTGGTTAGGTTAGGTTAGGTTGGGTTAGGTTAGGTTTGGTTTGGTTAGGTTAGGTTTGGGTTAGTTAGGTTTGGTTAGTTTGGTTTGGTTAGGTTAGTTAGTTTGGTTTGGTTTGGTTAGTTTGGTTAGTTAGATTAGGTTAGTTAGTTTGGTTTGGTTAGTTAGTTTGGTTTAGGTTAGGTTTGGTTAGGTTAGGTTAGGTTGGGTTAGGTTAGGTTTGGTTTGGTTAGGTTAGGTTTGGGTTAGTTAGGTTTGGTTAGTTTGGTTTGGTTAGGTTAGGTTAGGTTTGGTTTGGTTAGGTTTGGTTAGTTTGGTTAGTTAGGTTGGTTTGGTTGGTTTGGGTTTGGTTTGGTTTGGTTAGTTTGGTTAGTTATAAGGTTGGGTTAGTTTGGTTTGGTTAGGTTAGTTTGGTTTGGTTTGGTTAGTTTGGTTAGGTTAGTTTGGTTAGTTTGGTTAGGTTAGGTTTGGTTAGGTTAGGTTAGGTTAGGTTAGGTTAGGTTGGGTTTGGTTAGTTTGGTTTGGTTTGGTTAGGTTTGGTTGGGTTAGTTTGGTTTGGTTTGGTTTGGTTGGTTAGTTGGGTTGGGTTAGGTTTGGTTTGGTTAGGTTTGGTTAGTTAGGTTTGGTTTGGTTAGGTTAGGTTAGGTTAGGTTGGGTTTGGTTAGTTAGTTAGTTTGGTTAGGTTTGGTTTGGTTAGTTTGGTTTGGTTTGGTTAGTTTGGTTAGGTTAGTTTTGGTTTGGTTAGTTAGGTTAGTTTGGTTTGGTTAGGTTAGTTAGTTAGTTTGGTTAGGTTTGGTTGGTTTGGTTTGGTTAGGTTTGGTTAGTTAGGTTTGGTTTGGTTTGGTTTGGTTAGGTTTGGTTTGGTTAGTTAGGTTTGGTTTGGTTAGTTTGGTTTGGTTAGGTTAGTTAGTTGGTTTGGTTTGGTTTGGTTTGGTTTGGTTTGGTTTGGTTTGGTTAGTTTGGTTTGGTTAGGTTTGGTTTGGTTTGGTTTGGTTTGGTTTGGTTTGGTTTGGTTTGGGTTAGTTTGGTTTGGTTAGGTTTGGTTTGGTTGGTTTGGTTTGGTTTGGTTTGGTTAGGTTTGGTTTGGTTTGGTTAGTTTGGTTTGGTTAGTTTGGTTTGGTTAGGTTGGGTTGGGTTTGGTTGGTTTGGTTTGGTTTGGTTTGGTTAGTTTGGTTTGGTTAGTTTGGTTTGGTTTGGTTTGGTTTGGTTTGGTTTGGTTGGTTTGGTTTGGTTGGTTTGGTTTGGTTAGTTTGGTTAGTTAGTTTGGTTAGGTTAGTTTGGTTAGTTTGGTTTGGTTAGTTTGGTTTGGTTGGGTTTGGTTGGTTTGGTTAGTTTGGTTTGGTTTGGTTTGGTTTGGTTAGTTAGTTTTGGTTTGGTTTGGTTTGGTTTGGTTTGGTTTGGTTTGGTTTGGTTTGGTTTGGTTTGGTTTGGTTTGGTTTGGTTTGGTTTGGTTTGGTTTGGTTTGGTTTGGTTTGGTTTGGTTTGGTTTGGTTTGGTTTGGTTTGGTTTGGTTTGGTTTGGTTTGGTTTGGTTTGGTTTGGTTTGGTTTGGTTTGGTTTGGTTTGGTTTGGTTTGGTTTGGTTTGGTTTGGTTTGGTTTGGTTTGGTTTGGTTTGGTTTGGTTTGGTTTGGTTTGGTTTGGTTTGGTTTGGTTTGGTTTGGTTTGGTTTGGTTTGGTTTGGTTTGGTTTGGTTTGGTTTGGTTTGGTTTGGTTTGGTTTGGTTTGGTTTGGTTTGGTTTGGTTTGGTTTGGTTTGGTTTGGTTTGGTTTGGTTTGGTTTGGTTTGGTTTGGTTTGGTTTGGTTTGGTTTGGTTTGGTTTGGTTTGGTTTGGTTTGGTTTGGTTTGGTTTGGTTTGGTTTGGTTTGGTTTGGTTTGGTTTGGTTTGGTTTGGTTTGGTTTGGTTTGGTTTGGTTTGGTTTGGTTTGGTTTGGTTTGGTTTGGTTTGGTTTGGTTTGGTTTGGTTTGGTTTGGTTTGGTTTGGTTTGGTTTGGTTTGGTTTGGTTTGGTTTGGTTTGGTTTGGTTTGGTTTGGTTTGGTTTGGTTTGGTTTGGTTTGGTTTGGTTTGGTTAGTTGGTTTGGTTAGTTTGGTTTGGTTAGTTTTGGTTTGGTTTGGTTTGGTTGGTTGGTTTGGTTTGGTTAGTTTGGTTAGTTAGTTAGTTTGGTTGGTTAGTTTGGTTAGGTTAGTTTGGTTTGGTTTGGTTTGGTTAGTTTGGTTTGGTTTGGTTTGGTTTGGTTTGGTTTGGTTTGGTTAGTTTGGTTAGTTTGGTTAGGTTGGTTTGGTTGGGTTAGTTTGGTTTGGTTAGTTTTTTTGGTTTGGTTTGGTTAGTTTGGTTTGGTTTGGTTTGGTTAGTTAGTTTGGTTTGGTTTGGTTGGTTAGTTTGGTTAGTTTGGTTTGGTTTGGTTTGGGTTAGTTTGGTTGGTTTGGTTTGGTTAGTTAGTTTGGTTTGGTTTGGTTGGTTAGTTTGGTTAGTTTGGTTTGGTTTGGTTTGGGTTAGTTTGGTTGGTTTGGTTTGGTTAGTTAGTTTGGTTTGGTTTGGTTGGTTAGTTTGGTTAGTTTGGTTTGGTTTGGTTTGGGTTAGTTTGGTTGGTTTGGTTTGGTTAGTTAGTTTGGTTTGGTTTGGTTGGTTAGTTTGGTTAGTTTGGTTTGGTTTGGTTTGGGTTAGTTTGGTTGGTTTGGTTTGGTTAGTTAGTTTGGTTTGGTTTGGTTTGGTTTGGTTTGGTTTGGTTTGGTTTGGTTTGGTTTGGTTTGGTTTGGTTTGGTTTGGTTTGGTTTGGTTTGGTTTGGTTTGGTTTGGTTTGGTTTGGTTTGGTTTGGTTTGGTTTGGTTTGGTTTGGTTTGGTTTGGTTTGGTTTGGTTTGGTTTGGTTTGGTTTGGTTTGGTTTGGTTTGGTTTGGTTTGGTTTGGTTTGGTTTGGTTTGGTTTGGTTTGGTTTGGTTTGGTTT
>NW_022639967.1:11366-11530 GCF_010583005.1 Odontomachus brunneus | reverse complement strand
GTTTGGTTGGGTTAGGTTAGGTTAGGTTTGGTTTGGTTTGGTTTGGTTTGGTTAGTTTGGTTAGTTTGGTTAGTTTGGTTAGTTTTGGTTAGTTTGGTTTGGTTAGTTTGGTTGGTTGGGTTAGTTTTGGTTTGGTTTGGTTTGGTTAGTTTGGTTTGGTTAGG
>NW_022639967.1:10944-11057 GCF_010583005.1 Odontomachus brunneus | reverse complement strand
GTTTGGTTAGTTTGGTTAGTTTGGTTTGGTTAGTTAGTTTGGTTTGGTTGGTTTGGTTAGTTAGTTAGATTTGGTTAGGTTAGTTTGGTTTGGTTTGGTTTGGTTTGGTTTGG
>NW_022639967.1:9766-10464 GCF_010583005.1 Odontomachus brunneus | reverse complement strand
GTTAGGTTAGGTTTGGTTTGGTTTGGTTTGGTTAGGTTAGTTAGTTTGGTTAGTTAGTTTGGTTAGTTTGGTTGGGTTGGGTTGGTTTGGTTAGTTTGGTTAGTTTGGTTAGTTTGGTTTGGTTAGTTAGTTTGGTTAGTTTGGTTTGGTTAGTTTGGTTTGGTTTGGTTTGGTTAGTTTGGTTAGTTTGGTTTGGTTTGGTTAGTTTGGGTTGGTTTGGTTAGTTTGGTTAGTTTGGTTAGTTTGGTTTGGTTTGGTTTGGTTTGGTTTGGTTAGGTTAGTTAGTTTGGTTAGTTAGTTTGGTTAGTTTGGTTGGGTTGGGTTGGTTTGGTTAGTTTGGTTAGTTTGGTTAGTTTGGTTTGGTTTGGTTTGGTTTGGTTTGGTTAGGTTAGTTAGTTTGGTTAGTTAGTTTGGTTAGTTTGGTTGGGTTGGGTTGGTTTGGTTAGTTTGGTTAGTTTGGTTAGTTTGGTTTGGTTAGTTAGTTTGGTTTGGGTTTGGTTTGGTTTGGTTTGGTTTGGTTATAAGGTTGGGTTTGGTTAGTTTGGTTGGGTTGGTTAGGTTAGGTTTGGTTAGTTTGGTTTGGTTAGTTAGTTTGGTTAGTTTGGTTAGTTGGGTTGGGTTGGGTTTGGTTAGGTTAGGTTAGGTTTGGTTGGTTTGGTTTGGTTGGTTTGGTTAGTTTGGTTAGGTTTGGTTTGGTT
>NW_022639967.1:8984-9182 GCF_010583005.1 Odontomachus brunneus | reverse complement strand
GTTTGGTTTGGTTTGGTTGGGTTAGTTTGGTTAGTTTGGTTTGGTTAGTTATAAGGTTGGGTTGGGTTGGTTAGTTAGATTTGGTTTGGTTTGGTTAGTTTGGTTAGGTTAGGTTTGGTTAGGTTTGGTTTGGTTAGTTGGGTTGGGTTGGGTTAGGTTAGGTTGGGTTTGGTTTGGTTGGTTTGGTTTGGTTTGGTT
>NW_022639967.1:8277-8553 GCF_010583005.1 Odontomachus brunneus | reverse complement strand
GTTTGGTTTGGTTTGGTTTGGTTTGGTTTGGTTTGGTTTGGTTAGTTATAAGGTTGGGTTTGGTTTGGTTTGGTTTGGTTTGGTTTGGTTGGGTTAGGTTAGTTAGTTAGTTTGGTTTGGTTTGGTTAGTTTGGTTTGGTTAGTTTGGTTTTGGTTTGGTTAGTTTGGTTTGGTTAGTTTGGGTTAGGTTAGTTTGGTTAGTTTGGTTTGGTTGGTTTGGTTAGTTAGTTGGGTTTGGTTTGGTTTGGTTTGGTTTGGTTAGTTTGGTTAGTTTGG
>NW_022639967.1:3907-4011 GCF_010583005.1 Odontomachus brunneus | reverse complement strand
AGTTTGGTTTGGTTAGTTTGGTTAGGTTAGGTTAGGTTAGGTTAGGTTAGGTTAGTTAGGTTTGGTTAGTTAGTTTGGTTTGGTTAGGTTAGTTAGGTTAGGTT
>NW_022639967.1:1362-1766 GCF_010583005.1 Odontomachus brunneus | reverse complement strand
GGTTAGGTTAGGTTAGGTTAGTTGGGTTAGGTTAGGTTAGGTTAGGTTAGTTTGGTTAGGTTAGGTTAGGTTAGTTGGGTTAGGTTAGTTAGGTTAGGTTAGGTTAGGTTAGGTTAGGTTAGGTTAGTTAGGTTGGTTAGTTTGGTTTGGTTAGTTAGGTTTGGTTAGGTTAGGTTAGGTTAGTTAGTTTGGTTAGGTTAGTTTGGTTAGTTTGGTTTGGTTTGGTTTGGGTTTGGTTAGTTTGGTTTGGTTAGTTGGGTTGGGTTTGGTTGGTTGGTTTGGTTGGGTTGGGTTAGTTAGTTAGGTTAGGTTAGGTTAGATAAGGTTGGGTTGGGTTGGGTTTGGTTAGGTTAGTTAGGTTAGGTTAGTTAGGTTAGGTTAGGTTAGGTTAGGTTAGGTTAGGT
>NW_022639967.1:732-967 GCF_010583005.1 Odontomachus brunneus | reverse complement strand
GTTTGGTTAGGTTAGGTTTGGTTAGGTTGGTTAGGTTAGGTTAGGTTAGTTTGGTTAGTTAGTTAGGTTAGGTTAGGTTTGGTTAGTTAGGTTAGGTTAGTTAGTTAGATTAGGTTTGGTTTGGTTAGGTTAGTTTGGTTAGTTTTAGGTTAGGTTAGGTTAGGTTAGGTTAGTTAGTTAGGTTAGGTTAGGTTAGGTTTGGTTAGGTTAGGTTAGGTTAGGTTAGGTTAGGTTA
>NW_022639966.1:16734-16820 GCF_010583005.1 Odontomachus brunneus | reverse complement strand
AAACAGGTAGATTAAGGCTTTGGGATAGGAAATGGAGGGTTTGGGGAAGAGGATGTCAAGGGGGTTGGGAGGAGAAGGGAGGGAGC
>NW_022639966.1:15478-16724 GCF_010583005.1 Odontomachus brunneus | reverse complement strand
GGAGTAAGTCTGGGAGTGAGAAGAGTATAGAGGGAAAACGAAGTGGCAGAGAGATAGTGTGAGGAGAGTGAATTAAGGGAGACAGAGAGCAGGGAAGAAACAGGTAGATTAAGGCTTTGGGATAGGAAATGGAGGGTTTGGGGAAGGGGATGGCAAGGGGGTTGGGAGGAGAAGGGAGGGAGCGTAGGGGGAGTACAGGCATGATGGAGGTGCCGAAAAGGAAAAGAGATGTGATGGAATGGTTAGAGGGAGCAGGGGGAAAGGAGAAGCAGGAGGAGGAGGGTAGCTTCCAGAGGAGTAAAAAAACCTCGAGGTCACCGGTGGGAAGAAGGATGGGGGAGGATGAAGGAATGATGGAAACGTTGAAGAGGTGGATGGAGGAGATGAGAGGAAGGTGGGAAGGGATGGAGGAGAGAATGGAGGATAGGGTGAATATGATAATGGGGGAGCTAGAGAGTATGAGAGGAAGGGAGGAGGAATGGAGAAAAGAGAGGGAGGGAATGGAGAGGAGAATTGAGGAGCTGGAGAGGAAGTGGGAAGGGAGTATGAGCATAAAGGGAAAGGGGAAGGGAATGGAGGAATTGGAGAAGAGGGTGAAGAAGCTGGAGGAAGGGGGGTGAAGGGAGGGGAGGATAAGGGGGTGGAGGAGAGGGTAAGGAAGATGGAATGGTCGTGGGAAAGAATGGAAAGGCAGGAAAGGAAAAGAAATGTAGTGGTGAAAGGGTATAAAGGGGGGGGAAGGGGGTGAGGAATGTGATAGGGGAGATATTCAGGAGCATAGGAGCGGAGGTGAAGGTAGAGGAGACGAGAACGATGAGAACGGGAAGAGAAGAGTGGGGGGAGATGGCAGTGGTGAAGCTAGAGACGGAGGAGGGGAAGAGGGAGGTGATGAGAAGGAAGAAAGGATTGAGGGGGGGAAAGGTTTGGATAGAAGAGGATTTGACTTGGAGAGAAAGGCGGGCTAGATGGAGATTTAGAGAGGCGGTCAGGGTGGAGGAAAAGAAGGGGGCGAGGATTTGGATGGGAGTGAATAGGGCGATGATAAACGGGGAGTGGTGGTTCTGAGATGAGAAGGAGGAGGGATTGAAGAAGGGGAAGGCAATCGGAAGAGGAGAAGAGGGTGATGAGGCATCGGGGGAAGGGGGAGGGAGGATTAGGTAGGGAGGGAGGGAAGGAGCAGGGGGGAAGTAGGGCAAGGAGAGGGGAAAGTCGGAGGGATGGGGGCGAAGGGAGAGTGGAGGAGTGA
>NW_022639966.1:13256-15468 GCF_010583005.1 Odontomachus brunneus | reverse complement strand
AGGCAAAGATTTTTTGGGGAAAGGGGGATGGGAGTAGAGGAGATGGAGGTGGGGAGGGAGGAGGGGAAGTTGGATTTTGGGGAACTAGAGATGAGGGATAGGGATGGGCAGAGGGAGGAGAGGTGGGAAAGTATTAGAGAGGCGAGATTTAATAATTGGTATGGGAGGGTAAAGGGGGAGGGGGTTCCGGGATATTTAAAGAAGGGATGGGCAGAGAAGAGGTGGAGCAGGATGGCAAGGTATAGACTGGGAGAGGGGGTAAGGGGGGGAATATATTGGGGAGGGGAGGAAAACAGGAGTTGTAGAGTGTGTGGGAGGGAGGAGGAGACATGGGAGCATGTGTGGGAGGAGTGTGGGAGATGGGGGGCGAGGGGAAGCTGGCAGGAGATGGTGGAGTCGGTGCTGGGGGAGGAGGGAGAGGGGGAGGAGTGGTTGAGGAGGTTGGAGAGATTTAGAGAGGGGGAGGCTGAGGATGGGGGGAGGGAGGTTGGGGGAGGGGGGAAAGGAATGAGTGAAGGGGGGAGAGTGAGTGATTGGAAGTGTGAAAGGGAAAGTATAAGAGCGGAATGAGGAATTAGTAAGGGTGGAATAGCATGTGACGAGAAAGTCTACGACGGAAGCGGAGGTCCAGGGCGCGCGTGTGTGTGTGTGTGTACATAGAGGCGAGCGATATAGGTTTAAGGTTAGGTTAGGTAATATATTGTAATGTAGTGGTAAGCGGTGAGAAGGAGCATGTAAGAGGTGGTGTAAGACTGTAACCCTAAGGGGATCAATAAATTCATTCATTCATTCATTCATTCATACATCAATCAGAATCATTTTACATTACATTTCTGTTTTACTACTTATTACAATTTAACTATTTTGCATAGAAAGTTATTACTTTCAAATCACTTTACTCTCATTACACATAAACGCACACTTAAATAACTTCCTCTCGATGTACCGCTCTCTACCAGCCCTGGCTATTATCGGTGAATGCAGGCAGGCCTAAAACAAAAGAGAGCAAACTTTTCTTGTGTCTGAGTTGTCGAAAGGGACGTTACATATAAATTTGGTGGCAGCGCGGTGGGATTGGTTTAGGTGACACCGTTAGGAAGCATTAAAATACACGAAACAATTTTACACAAAATGGCAACTAGAAGCCTACGATCAAATTCAAATATATCTTTACCTGAAGCTACAGCAGAACTCACTATAGATGAATCAGAGAACGTTAAGAGTAGGTTAGAAAGACTAGAAAAATTAGAGGAGAAAGAAAGAGAAATTCGCGAAATGACAGAAACTTTACAGAGAGAAAAGGAGGCATACAGTAGAAATCTTTTGAACACTCAAAATACTCAAGCCATAATGGCAGATCTTTTTAAAGAAATTCAAACATTTAAACCATTAATCAATCAAGTTAATATTCTACAAGAGCAAATCACTTCATTACGAAATAACCCACAACCACGAAGTTCCACACATCAACCTATACACGAAGAACGAATTAATTCCCCCATAACCCCCATGACTCCCATGAATTCCCCTAATCTTCTAGAACCATCGTCGACTCAATTCCCAAATACGACGGACAACGGATGTCCGTATTCCAATTTAGCAAATTATGCGAACGCGCTTTAGATTTAATTCCGCCTCATCAGGAACCTTTTTTAATTCAACTAGTACTTAACAAATTAGTCGGACATGCGTATACTGCCATCGAAGGCACATACTTCAACAAGATCGCCGCTTTAACACGAAAGTTGAAACAAATTTTTGGACCGAATAAATCATTAAACCAGTATAAAGGAAAACTGGGAAACGCTTATATGATGCGACGATACTCGCGAACGGAACTTCTCGCGAGCGACGGCAAACAGTCGCCTGTTCGCCGTGTCTGCAAATTGCCGTCGGCTCCCGGACACGCCACAAAGATCTCCGCGAGAGTTGGGCGCCAGGTACGGAAAGGCCGCACCACCTCGATAAACGCGAGAATAAATAATTAACACGAAAGAATGGCGCGTCCCGGAACCGTCGGGACCGGTAGCTCGTTTTAAATTAAAGTCGGAGACGGGATGGGTTAGGAGGCGAAATCACTACACTCGATAATGGTAACAAAGAGACGTTTATTTGGGGACTCTCGCACGTCCCGATAATTACTGTACGCGAGACAATATACTTCGCGAGACGGTACATGAAGCCCGAGGACGCCTTCCTCGGGCGAGCCCTC
>NW_022639966.1:12162-13246 GCF_010583005.1 Odontomachus brunneus | reverse complement strand
GGAGACGGGATGGGTTAGGAGGCAAAATCACTACACTCGATGATGGTAACAAAGAGACGTTTATTTGGGGACTCTCGCACGTCCCGATAATTACTGTACGCGAGACAATATACTTCGCGAGACGGTACACGAAGCCCGAGGACGCTTTCCTCGGGCGAGCCCTTTTTTTTTTCGCGCGACCACTCCGCGGACGAGACACGACGATACGACACGCGGTACAATTAAGTTCGGAGCAGATGGTTGGTCTTACAGATTTTCGGCGGCGACCCTTGCGTCGGCGGCCGTGTCAGCGGTGACGGTAACGACGGCGGTCCTCCTTCTCTTGCTCTCTCCCTCTCCCAGCTCTCTCTCGCTCCGCTCACTCTCGCTCGCTCCGCTCGCTCCTTCTCCCACTTCGCTTTCTCTCTCTTTCTCCGCACTCTCTCACTCCTCTCTCTCTCTCTGCTCTCTCTCTATCCGCTCACTCTCTCTCCTCTCTCTCTCTCTCTCTCTCTATCACACGCGATACTGGCTCGGTCTAATTTTCTACGTCTGAGCGCGGCGGTAGTCGCGGTATGGCTGCCAGCTGATCGGCTCTGGGAGGATCACGCATCCTCGTGGATCCTCCCTCGTCGCTACCCCCCTTGTCCTGGGGTCGTCGATCGTCGAGAGTCGGCAATTTTCGATAGTATTGTCTCGAGACACTTTCCGTCTCGAGACATTGTTGACATCGGGAGTTCGCTTGGTTGTCTCTCCCGGCTCTCCCGTTTTTTCCTGCCGGGTTCCTCGTGACGGCTGCTTCGCTGAAAGTAAATACAGCTGATCCGTCTAAACGCGATACTGTATTGTAACTACGATACTTTCTCAGCAATAGAATATTTTCTATTACTGAGCGCTCGATAATTCGCGATAATAATTTTTCGTCGCCAAAGTACGAGAGTGCGATTCACCTGATGGAGGGCTCCGCTCGTTGTCGTCCGCTGCATCCTCGTCCCTCGATGTCCTCCGCTCCTCGTCCTGGTGGCCGGCAAGGGGCGTCGAGGGGCACAAAATTCGGGACGCGCTGACCTTCGCATCTGCTCCGCTCGCAAAAATCGATTCTTGC
>NW_022639966.1:11900-12152 GCF_010583005.1 Odontomachus brunneus | reverse complement strand
TCTCTCTCTGCTCTCTCTCTATCCGCTCACTCTCTCTCCTCTCTCTCTCTCTCTCTCTCTATCACACGCGATACTGGCTCGGTCTAATTTTCTACGTCTGAGCGCGGCGGTAGTCGCGGTATGGCTGCCAGCTGATCGGCTCTGGGAGGATCACGCATCCTCGTGGATCCTCCCTCGTCGCTACCCCCCTTGTCCTGGGGTCGTCGATCGTCGAGAGTCGGCAATTTTCGATAGTATTGTCTCGAGACACTT
>NW_022639966.1:9572-11890 GCF_010583005.1 Odontomachus brunneus | reverse complement strand
CCATGACCGCCCATCTGCTCACAAAATTTAATGTTTCTCGCGGCGCGTGCTCGCGGTAATCCCTGCGAGCTGTTCGCGATATTCCTTGATTGCTTGCGTCTCGTCTCGCGGCACGGCGATTGTGAGGGGCACGACTTCCCTCATCGGTATTTTCGCGAGGTCGATACTGTCGCGTGGTGTTCGCCCTCCAGGAGTAGGATCGTCGGGGAAGGTCACTAAATTAGGCTTTTCTTTCTTTTTCGCACGTCCTCTTTATTTCGGCCGTACAGCGGTAGGAAAAAGAAATGAAAGAAAGCGGTATTCAAAAAAAAGAAAAATAAAGCGATAGTCGGGGGGCTCTTTAGCCGCCCCTTGGCTGTTGTACCCGGGTTCCGCCAACCCTCCCCGCAGCGCGGGCAGTCGCGGAGCGTGGTCCCCCGCTCCCCGCACCGGTAGCAGAAGTCGCTACCTCGGGAGCGGGGGCACTCCGAGTACCGATGGTCGGGGCGGCCGCAATTCCAGCAGCCCTCCCCGCCCCGACCACCGGACGTCGCCCGCGCGGGCCGGGGGACTCCGCTTTGCCCAGCGGGGGCCCTTCCGGTCCCCGACGCGGAAGGTCGCGGGCTCGGCTCCCGCCGTTGGGTGCGTCCGCGGGCGCCCTGCCCCGCCCGCCGCTGGACTTTCGCCATCATTTCATCGTAGGTGTCCCACTACCCGGAGGTTTGGGTGGTGGTGCTATCCCTGGGACGCGAATACGTCTGTGTATTCGCGTCCCGTACTGGCGGGAAGTTCCGCACCACCGCTCCCCGAGTGGTGGTCCGCTCCGCCTGGGCCCGCTCCCTCAAGTCCCGGGCCCCCTCCCAGAACCCGGGGTGGTTGCGGTGGATGGCGATGAATATGTCGCGGTATCGGGTCCGATATTCCGTCCACCGCCGATACAGGTCGGAGTCTCTTTCAGCCATTTCTGCTTGTATTAGCCGGTTCTATCTGTAACGAGGCGGGCTGCACGTAAGGCTTCAGTTCCTTTACGTGCACTTTTCCCACCACCTGCCCGTCCAACTGTGCCAGCTCACACACGACCGCCGATCTCCTTTTTGAGATTTTATATGGCCCCTGAAATTTCGGGGCCAACTTTGCGGCCGTGTGGTGAGCTGCTGACGACAAGACATGCTGCCGTCGCAACACCAAGTCCCCGATACGGTAATTCGCGGGGCGTCTCCGCAAGTTATAGTGTGTGGACTGCCGTTGGTACGCGGCCTCTAAATTTTCGCTAACCCATACATGCAATTTCGATAACTGTGTCATTCGCTCTGACCATCGAGCCGGATCTTGCTGTTCGATATCCAGATTTTCGGTACGATGCTTCCGCAATGTTTGCGACGGTTCGAGTTCGCGGCCGAGATTTAAAAAGGCGGGCGACGTGCCTAATGACGAGTGGTGTGCGGTATTGTACGCGAAACGAAAATCGGTAATGTGCGTGTCCCATTCGTGATGATCTCGATCGAGGAACGCCACGATCATCGTTTTCAGAATCCGATTCACCCGCTCGACCGGGTTGGCCTGCGGGTGATACGGCGGGTGATACGGCCTGCGGGTGATACGGAAGAGTGGCGTATCCCACGCTCTTTCGCGAAATCTTCAATTGTCTTATTGGCGAACTCGGTACCATTGTCTGTCAGCAGGACTTTCGGTGTCCCCCAGCGCGATATTACTAGGTCCTCGACAGCTGCCCGTATGAGCTTTCCGTTCGCGGCACGCAAGGCACGGCACTCCACCCATTTCGAAAATAAATCTTGAATCACCAAGAGGTAAGAGTAACCGGCCTTGCTCCGCGGCAACGGGCCCATAATATGGGCAGCGACTACCGTCCACGGTACTTCGATAGTCCTTCGCCCCATAAGACCTGCAGGGGCGTGCTGGTCCACCTTAGTCCGCTGACAGACATCACATTTTCTCACATAGCCAACGATATCACGAAACATGTTGGGCCAATAATAGGCGACGGCAAGACGATGAAAAGTCTTGTCGACACCTAAATGGCCCGCTTGAGGATGATCGTGGGATTCCTGGAGTGCTTCCCTCCGCAACTCGCGCGGAAGCACCCATTTCCACCGATCGAGATCCTCCACCAAATCGCTAATAATTTTCGTCGGTCTCAGAAAATATAGTCGCTCGTCGACAATTCGCCACGTCGGAAACCGCTTCGGCTCTTTCGCGACGTCACTAAATCGCTTTCGGTACCACCCGTCAGTCGTTTCACTAATTAGAGCGTCGATATCAGTAACGCTCGCTATCGCGACGGCCGCCAAGGGGGTCTCGGAATCCCCCTCGTACATTCT
>NW_022639966.1:9274-9562 GCF_010583005.1 Odontomachus brunneus | reverse complement strand
AACTCGCGCGGAAGCACCCATTTCCACCGATCGAGATCCTCCACCAAATCACTAATAATTTTCGTCGGTCTCAGAAAATATAGTCGCTCGTCGACAATTCGCCACGTCGGAAACCGCTTCGGCTCTTTCGCGACGTCATTAAATCGCTTTCGATACCACTCGTCAGTAGTCTCACTAATTACCGCGTCGATATCTGTAACGTTATCTCTCGCTATCGCGACGGCCGCCAAGGGGGTCTCGGAATCCTCCTCGTACATCCTCGATAGCGCGTCGGGAACGTGATGTAGA
>NW_022639966.1:8357-9264 GCF_010583005.1 Odontomachus brunneus | reverse complement strand
ACGCGATAACACGTTCGACCTTGTCGATCGTCTGCGTCAACACCGCTCCTAAGCCCACGGTACTCGCGTCAGTTTGTAGCACGAACGGCAACTCAAAATTCGGGCACGATAAAATCGGCGCAGTGGTCAAATCCGCTCGGATCTTTTCAAATGCAGTCCGTTGCTCGTTATCCCACTCCCAGCGCTTGCCTTTACGTAGCAAGCGTGTGAGTGGTTCACTAATGGTCGCGAAATTCGGTAAAAAGCGACGATACCATGACGCCATACCTAAAAAGCGACGAAGCTGTTTCAGATTAACAGGCGCCGGGTAATCGAGAAGAGGCTGCACCTTCTCGTCGTCGACTTTCAAACCGTCTTTATGCACCAAAAATCCGAGATATTTTACTTCCGAGCGGCAGAATTCACTCTTCTCCACGTTTATCGTTAAACCGGCAGAGTTTATTTTCGCAAAGACATGCGACAGCCATTCGAGATGTTGTTCGAACGTTGAGGTCACTACCACAATATCATCGAGATAAACGAACGCGTGAGGCTCCATTTCAGGACCGATTAATTTATCGAGCAACCGTTGGAAAGTTGCTGGAGCCCCCGATAACCCGTACGGCATTCGCGTGAAGTGGTAGTGCCCTTTTCCCGGTACGGAAAATGCGGTAATTTCTCGACTTTCTTTCGCTAACGGTATTTGAAAGTAAGCTTGGCTTAAATCGATAGTCGAAATATAACGAGCCGAACGTAACTTGTCGAGAATGCCCGTCATATTCGGTAACGGGTACGCGTCCTTCTTCGAGACGTTGTTTACTTTGCGAAAGTCGATACAAAAACGGTACTTGCCGCTCGGTTTCTTAACCATCACGATCGGATTAGACCACTCGCTTTTCGACGGCTCTATTATTCCGTTCTCTAACAT
>NW_022639966.1:275-7514 GCF_010583005.1 Odontomachus brunneus | reverse complement strand
GACTTTAAAGTAATTTTTGCGATGGCCATGACGACAACATCGTCCCAGTTTCCGTATGGGTCGTTGAATTTTCCTCCCGTGCATCTGCCGTCAGCGTTCACTGTCCCTGCCATGATTAGTTCACGAATGTTAGTGGTGTTAACTAAGAGTTTGTTTACTTGGTTAAAACCGATGTTGGCAACGCCAGTTTGGTGCATTTGAATGCAGTGGTCGCGTCCCACGTTGTCTATGTAAGTGGAGTAGCCGCCTCTCACGATGGAAATGTGAGAGTGCATGCCGCAGTAGTAGATGTGACGTTGGATTTCTACTTTGCACTGGATGACTTCTGCGTAATTATATTCCGACAGCTGAAGAAGCTGGATGTAGACGCTGGTGTCATTTGTGGTTTTGATGTCTAAGTCGCAGTCTCCGGAATTGAGGAGTGAAATTGATGTTATATTGAGGTGTCGACCTCCACAGTCATAGCCCAGTAATGAATATACGGGTGAGAGAGCCATCAGCAAGATGCCTGCGAGTAGCATTCTGTTGTTGACTCCTGTAAATTAGTAGAGTTTATAACTTATCCTAAGGTTCCAGTCGTATACTAAGTTGTTATGGTTGTTTTTATATGGTTTTTGTTACAAGTCTCATTCGTATGTTTTTTTTTCTGTCACCGAATTATGTAATAAGTGTAATAATAAAGGGTATAATGTTGCCAACAGATTTATGTAATTATTACTATATATGTCAGCACCAATTTATGTAATTATTTATAATTATCCTATATATGTATATGTATATTATTATAGGGTTTTTTTTTGTTATTTTGTGTTTTTCTCTTGCCCCTCCTAATCGGGGATTAGCATTAATGTACGAAAACTTCGGACGGTTATGATAAGAGTACTATATTTTCCATTATGAAGTACAATATGATATGGCGGTACTAAGCGCGAATTGGCGTTTTACAATTATTGAATGGTCGCCACCAAATTATGTAATAGAAGAATATAATGTAAGAATACAATATAAGTGATGGGCGTAGTGGAAAAAATGTCCTTACTATCTAAGTGTGTAGTACAGGTATGCAAAATTAAAATATAATATATGATTCTTAAATCTCGTTATCGAGAAGAGTAATATTTATACCGTTTGTTAAATTGGCGTGCATTGTTAATTCTATGACCTCGTTGTTTCTATGATTAAAGACGAGGGAGCTAATATTGATGGGGTCTATCCCTATTTGATTTCTCAAGAGTGAGATTAAGCCTATATACGCTGAATAACATTTGAAACAATATTTTATCGGCTGATTACGAGCCGTATTAGTGCTGCATCTCATGCAAGGCATGACTAAAGGTGCGTATGTAATGAAACCATGCCATTCGGCAATAACGAATTCTGGAGGGTAATCTAAATCAAAAAGACAATTGGGGCATAAGGCCTCGTCCGTCTCGCGTTCGGCGATGTATCCTAGCGCAAGCGAACAGTAAGTAGAGTCAAGACCCGGAAATCCCTTGACAATCGGGTGTTTATACGCTATTGGGGGTCTTGGTCGGCACATTCTGAAAGGTTAATTTTTATTACTCGGTCGGTGAAGTGACTGTATATTATAGAAGTTAAAGTGTCTGTACGGTATCCACCTTCTTTGAGTTTATCTAGAGTGCTTTTGTATTTATGGTAACACGGAAGGCAGTAGATAATCGGTTCTACTATTGTGATATTATAATTGCAATTTGAGCAATATATTTGCTCTAAGGGGCCTAAAGAAAAGCCATGGAAAATACCATATTTTAATTCTGGTGGAAGTGATTTCCGAATGTAGCACTTTGTGCATAAGGCACCTAATTCATTTCGATGTTTATAACCCGCTAGTATGATGCACTTCACATCTAACATACTAGGGTATTCTGCAATTATTTCGTGAAGTTTACTCATTGTTAGAAATTATAAAAATGTTATTGTAAGGTGGTTTGTCCGAAGGATTATTTTTATAGAATTGATAGCAGTGAAAGCAGTCGCTTATAAGTCTGCTAATACCTAAAGGTATACTACAATAGTCGCAGTCTCTAATGTTACATTGGTCGTTGATAACTAGATAATGTGAAGTTAGTTTTTCAAAAAGTTCCGAGCTGTTGGAAAGGTAATTAATTAAACAAGAATGACATATTAATAAATTAGAGGAAGCGTGTTTATAGCCCTCCGTCCGTATGCACCTGGGGTTGACGGGTCGTCGGGTAGTTAAAATGTTACGGACGGTCCTCGGAGGCTCTGAACTGTATACCAGGAACACTCTGAAACAGAAGTGTGCGTTAGCTATGCTCATCCTGGTTCAATATGCGAAAGCTTCAATTTATCCACATGTACTGTGCGCGTTGTATTTCCATGCTGTATTGTAACATTATTGTTTAGTAAAATTTCTAAGACCTTATAGGGTCCGGTGTATTGATCTGAAAATTTTCCCTTTGTGGGTTCCTTTAATAAGAATACAAAATCTCCTTCCTTAAATGTTGCAGGATTGATACGTTTGTCATAATAATATTTGTTCCTTTCTTTCGATCTTATTAAATTCTGTCTTGCTTCGTCTTGTGTTTCTTGTAATTTTTGAAATAAGTCAGTTAAATATTCGTGATAGGTAGGCTCTAGATTTTCTTCAAGTAATTTCTGGGATGAGGGGAGTCGCGGTATTCGACCGTAAACTAGTTGAAATGGTGTGTACTGAGTACTTTCGTGAATGCTAGTGTTATATGAAAACATTGCTAATTTTAAGTAGTCATCCCAATTGTTCTCTTTCGCTATTTGTGTTTTTAGATATTCGGTTAAGGAGTGGTGAGATCTCTCAATGGATCCCTGAGACTGGGGGTGATAAGCGGTGGTTTTGTACTGTTTAATACCGAATTTCTTCGATAGATTCCGCATTAGAGAAGTTAGAAAATTAGATCCTTGATCTGTTAAAAGTGCTTTAGGAGCTCCATAGATACAAATGAAATTTTTAGTAAATGCGTCTGCTATCGCTAAAGAAGTAACTTCGTTTAAAGGGATTGCTACGGAGTATTTGGTGAGTAGATCTTGGATAGTTAATATGTGAGTATTTCCTTTTTCTGTAGTGGGTAAGGGTCCCACTATATCTAACGCAATTTTGTCAAATGCAGCACCGGGGGTATCTGTAATGATCATGGGCTGCTTGATTTTAATTCTTGTCAGCTTTTTTAACTGACACTCTCTACAACGTTGAATAAAACTCTGAATGTCCTTTTTCATGTTAGGCCAAGAATAATTAGTTTTTAATCTATTATATGTTTTAGTGACACCTTTGTGTCCACCTATTGCAGTAGAATGGTTTTCTTCTATTAATTCTTGTCTTTTCTCCTCTCTTGGAGTTTGTATTAATCCTTTACAAATGGTTATACTAATTTTTTCATCTTCGAAGTGCTTTAATAACTGTTTCTGAATGTATCTCCACGGAATGTCGTCGAAGTGATCTGTTTTGCGTATGCTAAATGATGTCAAATTTATTTCTCTTGTTACATCTAAAAGGGTTTTAAAACAATTCTTTATATTATCCGAATCAACCATTGTTTGGTTGTTGATTTTAACTGGAAGCGATATTAATACCTTGGTACCGAAGGCGTTCACCTTGGCCCTTTCTAAATTTATGTTCTCGTACTTGGGAAGACGCTCGGCTTGTAAGTGTTCTTTAGCACCATTATCATACGGGGTTCCATCTAAATTTATGAATATTACCTGGTTATCGTTCCGCGATAAAAGTGTTTCGCGAGTTTCGTTGATTTTTACTAAAGGTTGGGGTCGCGATAAATTTATTGGTATTGAATTTGACTCGAAAATCTCTTCGTCTTCGCTACTCTCAGTTTCATTTATGAATTCTGGATCTGACTGTTCCTCGTCGGAGGTAGAAAATATGTTATCCCATCCTATGTTTCTTATTTCAGGTTGAATTTCATTACTGATTTCGTTACTAATATCGTCGTAGGGTATTTCGATTTCAGCGGCAGGTTCTTCATCATTGATATTTGGGGAACTTTGAATGTTTGTAGGAGGGAATATGAATGTTTGCTCTGCTTCCGCAGGAGGTGAGGATAAAGCATTGTCATCTAGGCTTGCAATTGGGGGTCGCGTTTGCGAGAGTTGTGTTGAAATACGCGAGCTATCGCGAGTGTCACTGCAGTGTAATCTACTAGGTGCAGTTTGATAAGAAAATAGGGATTCGTTAGAGGATTCATTTGGAATAAAGGGATCTGAAGTAGAAAGAGGATTGCTTGAGGCAATCGGAGGATTTCGCGACAACGCATCTGCGTTGCTGTTGAGGGTCCCTTTTTTATACTGGATTTCGAACTCATATTCTGACAATTTGGTACGCCATTTCCATAGGCGCGATGAAGGATCTTTTATAGAGTTTAACCATACAAGGGGTTTATGATCCGTGACGATTATAAATTTTC
Organism: Odontomachus brunneus; assembly: GCF_010583005.1. Lineage (NCBI taxonomy): Eukaryota > Metazoa > Arthropoda > Insecta > Hymenoptera > Formicidae > Odontomachus > Odontomachus brunneus. The sequence goes on along the minus strand of NW_022639966.1, from coordinate 3,078 downwards.
TACCATACAGGTAGGGTCGAAAATGATTTATACAGTAAATAATGGCCAGACATTCTTTCTCGATTGTCGAATAATTTTGCTCTGCTTGATTTAAAACACGAGAAGTGTACGCGATAGGGAGATCTTTCCCTATAGAACCTTGACTTAAAACTCCGCCTATAGCGTATCCTGACGCATCTGTCGTTAAATTAAAGGATCGCGAAAAATCGGGATATTGTAGAAGCGGTTCTGTAATTAAATAATTTCGTAATGTTTCAAAAGCTGTGCTTTGTTGTGTACCCCATAAAAATTGCTTGTCTTTCTTTAGTAAGTCCGTTAGAGGTTTAGCTATCTTGGAAAAATTGGAAATAAAACGTCTATAATATCCGGAAAGTCCTAAAAATTCTTTAATGTTTTTCTGTGTTTTTGGTGTAGGAAATTCTTTAATAGATTTGATTTTTGAAGGGTCGGGTTTGACTCCGTCTGAACTAATAATGTGACCTAAGTAAGTCACTTCGTGTCTTAAAAACTCACATTTGTCGGGTTGTAGCATTAAATTTGCTTCTCTCAGTCTTTTCATTAATCTCTTGAATTTAATATGATGCTCCTCTAAAGATCGAGCGTAAACTACAATATCGTCCATATATACGAAAAGTTCGTTGCCTTGTAGGCCTGATAATACATTGTCCATTAACCGTTGAAAAGTTGCCGGCGCGTTTTTGAGTCCAAAGGGCATTCTCTTGAATTTATAGTGCCCATAGGGGGTATTAAAAGCAGTTTTAGGCGCATCTCTCTGCGACATCGGGATTTGATGAAAACCAGACGCGAGGTCTAGTACGGAAAAGTATTTAGCGTTACCTAATTGATCCAAAATATCTGTAATGTTGGGTAACGGATATGCATCGCCTATAGTCTTTTCATTCAATAGCCTGTAATCTATAACCATTCTCCATCTTCTGTTTCCGTGCGAGTCAGCTTTCTTTGGTACTATCCAAAGAGGTGAATTGTATGGTGAGTTTGAAATTTGTATAATATCCTTCTTCAATAAATCATTGACCTGTCTGTCCACTTCTTCTTTGTGTATCGGGGGAAATCTATATTGCTTGACGTGAATTGGTACTTCATTTACCGTAAGAATTGAGTGTTCGGCAGAATTTGTAATGTCTAATTTTTCATTAGATAAATAGAATCTATCTGCATTCTCAAAGATTAAGGATTTTACATGTTTTCTCTCTTCATCGTTCAAATGGTCAAGGCGTAGTGACTTTAAAATTTCAACTTCTCTCGACGCTGGAGAGTAAGAACTTGAATTGAAAATAGAATCAAAAGGACCATAGGCCGTCGAGATCCCTCGGGTCTCAACAGCACCACAGACAGTCGCGGGCCCTCGGTCGCAACTATTAAGGGTGTCCGGAAAAATAGGATTAAGGGAACTTTCACGAGTATGACCGATTAATTCAGAGTTAAATGGGAGGGAGAACGGACCGTGGATACCTGCAAGCCCTCGGGTCGCGGTACCAACACAAGGATCTTCCTGACCTCGGCCAGAGACCACCTGTGTATCCAGAGTGTCGAAATCGAGTAATTCGACGTGGGGGATTGTAGCATCGATCACCTCTGAGGTAGTATTGAAAATTGGTAAATATGCCTTGCCTTCGCAATTGGTGACAACAGCGTCACCTAAAAATATGCCGTCTTTAGATTCTAGACGTGGGAGATATCCTTGAGATTTTTCGGGGTTAGTGATTATGACGCAAAAGGGTGTCGCGGTACGCGGTTTGATTTCTATAAGTTCTGCCTCAGCGAACGGGATGTGTATTGTACCGCAGGAAATTGATTTTTTCTTATAATTGATAGTCGCGTCATGCTGAGTAAAAAATGCAGTGCCTAAGACACCATGCTGTTTTAGTACGAAATTCTCGGGCAAAATGTGAAATTTGGTTTGCTTCCCGAGCAATTTAATGAGTGTAGAGCCTAAAGTTCGAATGGGTTCCGGTGATATACCTTGTAGTATCATTTCATCGTCTTTATCGATTTTCGCGTTATCATGGAGGCATTGCCTCCTTATTAAATTTACATCGGATCCTGAATCGACCATAAAGATGTAGGCTCCTTTTAAATCTTCGGAAGACAAGATTACGTTTGGAGCACTTATTTTAATTGGGGTTTTCACTGGACTGGCTCGCTTGTCTCCTGAAATTTTACAACTGGACGTCCCGTTTTTTCCGTCGCGTCCCGGCGGACGTCGCTCGTTACCGGAGCGCGTGTCTCGTTTCCCGACTCTATGTTCTGAGTTGCGGTATTCCGAGTTAAAGGAGCGGCTTGTTGTCGCGGATACGAATTTCTATATTTTAATTTAATACAATCGTTTACAAGATGTCCCTCGGTTTTACAGTATCGACAAAATTTTCCGAAGGGGGCATTAGGACCAGGTTGTCCAGGAACGAGTGGTTTAATGAAAGGTACAGAGGGTCTCTGCAGAATGTTTCGAGGCTGATTAGGGTTAATTTGTAATGGCGGATGAGTTCCACGGGGAGTTGAAGGAGCGTCCTGCCTAGCAAAAGGTGCAGGGGAATAAGATCTAGTAAAAGAGGCTTTGCGTCGTTGCGTTTCGGTCTCTAAAGTTTTAGACATCTGTATCGCCTTCATAAATGCTTCGTCTAAATTATTGTAGCCTTTTATTTTAACGCGGATGAATAATTCTGAGGGTAGGCCATTTATAAAACTTTCTAAAACGTCAAAATCAATATTGTCCATCGTATAATCGTCAAGTCTATTATGAAGTTCGAGTTCACCGTCGATTATGGCCGTACGTAATTCTTTG
>NW_022639966.1:0-265 GCF_010583005.1 Odontomachus brunneus | reverse complement strand
TATAATCGTCAAGTCTATTATGAAGTTCGAGTTCACCGTCGATTATGGCCGTACGTAATTCTTTGATGCGAGCAATATAATCAAAAATGCTTTCGTTAGGTTTCATGTAAGCGTTACCAAGTTCTCCTTTATACTGATTTAAAGATTTATTCGGTCCAAAAATTTGTTTCAACTTTCGTGTTAAAGCGGCGATCGTGTTGAAGTGTGTGTACGCAGTGGCAGTGTACGCATGTCCGACTAATTTGTTAAGTACTAGTTGAATTAA
>NW_022639965.1:4199-16878 GCF_010583005.1 Odontomachus brunneus | reverse complement strand
TCGGAGGACCATGGGTTAGAACCGGCCTATAATACCTACTTATAAATATACTTACAACAGTGTTTTATTAAGTCAACCTCGAACGTAATCCAAGTGTCGTAATTAGGATTAGTACAATTAGCAATAAAATTTGCAGCGTTTGCTGTACGTGGCGGCCACATACATAGTTGTTTTTTTCCATCGTTTACAAGCCATGACGTTGGTATCTCGGAAAATGTCTACCATAAATTGTATCACAGAGTACTTTTTATTTCCCTGTGCATATACACTATCCATTGCGTTTCCATATGATCTATTAAAACAGAAAAGTTTTTTAGTCACAAATATTTTATAATTTAAAATATATAAATTTAATGTTATCAATTATCATATAGCTACAGATATTAGCTATGAAAGTTATATAATATGAAAATAAAATATTGCTGTAATGTATAATTTTGTTAACTTATTACATTACGAAAGTTTATTTTGTACATTAATATACAAAGAAAGTGAAACTTTTTTGATAAAACATAAGTCTTTAATGTTTTAACAAGTAATAAACAATTAATATTATTTTGTAATTGTAATTAAAAATAGCACTAGAGAAAGAAAGAGTGTAGCACATAAAAAGCATAATTACAAAATTAAATATTATATATTTTCAAATACTCACATTGTAACTTTTGACTCAATTAAATATGGAAAAACTATTACTTTTCCAAATATGCAAGTGAGCAAATATTTATTTACTCAAAACGAAGGAAAACGAAAGTTATAATGACTTATTTACAATTAAACTTGTAACATTTCGTATGAAGTTAGTATATCAACATACGTATACAAAAAAGTGCAATATCTAATTATTAGTATGAAGAAGTGGTATACTTATATAATAGTCACTTTGGTTAATGTTTCTCAATAATAAACATTTTTTTTTAATTCCATTGAAAGGAACTGATATACTTTCTGCAGCAATTGTGCTTGAAATTTAAAAAATACCCAGTTGTTTCGAATCACATGGCTCAGTAAACAGGGATGTAACATTTAAAAAACGTTTTGCACGAAAAATTAATGTATTTTCCTCTTCACGTACATCCAAAATAAAAACTACTGAACCATTATTAAGCAAAGCACACTTATCTTTTTTGGTTACTGCAATTTTGAAGTTTTTATATTGAATATGCGAAATTTTTTTCTTACTTGAATAAACAACAATTGGATAATGGACAGTGGAATATTGTGTAATTGGTTGCTGTAGTTCTTCAAAAATACGATTTGAGATTTCTTGTAAAGGTTTTCCACATTGACGCAATTTTGTTTTAATCTTTTGCATATAATTTTCATATTTAAAACAACTGAAATTGTCAAGACATCCAAATGTTTTCACATCATTAGCAATATGAATAAGATTATGAACATTATGTGAAAGATATTCTTCACCGTAAATAACTCCATAGTTGGATACAAACCATACTAATAATGAATGTGCATAAGCAAGAAATGTGCTGCACATTTCTGGATCAACCATTATTCTTATTGCAACACTGAGGGATAGAAAATAATTATAAAAAATTGGGGTTAAGATTGATTTCAAAACTATTGGTCCTGTATACAACAAAAATTGACGTAATTCCGTAGCTTTCCATCTATCAATATCAGTTAAAGTTCGAGGCTGTCTTGCAAATTCCGAAGGAATGCAAGGTTTCATATTTATTAAATATTGTGAAATTAAATCAATGTTTTCGGTACTTAACTTAATATTTTTTGGCCCTCTGATCCACAATTGTAACAATCGTTTCATAATACCTAAGCAAACAAGATGCATATAATCGAGCGGTATTTGTGAAATCATTCCAATGGAAAGATTTTCCAATATAAAATCGCCTGTGTGATGCTCAATTTGAACTCGATTTTTAAACGAATCATTTGTACGTAAGACGTTATTTGTTTCAGAAAAAATCACTCTATTTTGTGCAAAGTCGCCTTCTTGTATACATTTCGAACATGAGAAATAGCCTGTGTGACCTTTTGTATATGTAATAAATGATTTAGCTGGAGCATCACACAGTATTGCTTTAATATTAACTTTGTATTTATTGTTACAAACAGTTATGCCATTTTCGAATATAAACATAAATTCGTCAACAAAACTTGAGAGAAAATCATTAGCATTGCTCGGTTTACACATACCACGATATATACCAATTACTAATGGCGATGTATAAATATCAATATCTTCAATCGATATCATTATAGGTCACAATTGGCTGGAAGAACTTTTCGAAATGGGTAAACCATTAATATTTGTTTATTTTAATTTCATTTGTCTCTATAAATTTGGAGTACATTTGTATGGATCGTTCTAGAGCACGTGCAAGGCCAAAATGTATATAATGACCATTATTGATATTTTTTATATTTATGGATGCGTTACGTGGTGTATTAACTAAAACCCTAACATCACTAGGCAATTCAGTATGACCATGTTTTCTTAATATTCCAAGTAATTCATTGGCAGTATTATGAGGAACGTTGCGTTCTATAATCAATTTTTGTAAATCTTCTCGTAAGCTTTGCTCGTTCTTACATGTGGAAATATATGTCGATACAAAATTTTCTTATGGATCAGGAATACGATCGCTATTGTTTTCAGGCCACGACTCTATTGATGATACCTCCCATTGATTTATGTCTTCAAATGATACATTATTTGAACAAGAAATATTATCGGAATTAACGTCAATATTTGCTGATATTTCAACTGTATTACACGCTACATTTGATACCGAAGATTCTAACGAAATGTTTCTTTCATTAAAATGTATATTTTGATTAATAACCTAATTCCTTCGTTTTTTTAATAAATATTTGACATCTTTAGGCATGATAGATGTTGAAAGAATTGTGCCTATAAAAATATTACAGAAATAAATACAGCTGTCATAGAGGTTGAGAAAGAGTTTATGATGAATTTTAGAACGCAACTTTATTTTACGAAAAGAGGAAATCCTCTCTCACCAACTAGCAATATTGGAACAGAAGAAATATTATTTAAGGATGTTAAATGTTTTTTTCTGATAAGATATTTCGATAAAATATCGAAGATTCCTTTTTCTCCATTTTGTGAATAATACGCGTGAATAATATCTAAAATTTACTAAAAACTCTTTCTCAAAGTTTATATATACGTATTAGTTTGCTTGTAAAAATATATAGTAAACTGCAAGTCCTAAGAAATTGATCAATCACAACCGAATATGAAAAGAAATATCGACTGTGATTTCGCAATTTCTTAAAGCTTTATTACAAATATTATAGACTACAATTGCACACGGTACAAGTTTCCTTCTTGGATTGATTATTATATAAAAATATTGCGTTCTAATTTATGCATCTTCGGAAATGTATTAATCACAACGCAATATGTTTATCCAATAAGCAATCCAACCAAACATTGTATCGTGTATTGCTGATTTAAGTTTCCACAGAAGGTTAAAATCCCACACAGCACAAAATATCTCAGCAATGTTTCCAGAATATTACAATGTCTCCAGAATATTCTGGAAACATTGTAATATTTTGGAGACATTGCTAACAATGAGACATTTTGTGCTATGTAGGATAGGAATAGATTAAAATTAAATTGTATTCCATTTCATTTATATGCGTGCTTTATTTTATGATAGATGTACGTGAAATGGAATTCAACTTGATCGGAATCTGCGAAAGAGAACAAAGAGTCAAAATAATGTTAATTTGATGTTATTTTGACTAAAATTGATAGAAATTTTATTAAAATTTGATCACATTAATATTATTTTGACATTTTATTATCCTTGGGTGATCCGATTTTTATGTAGAAACTAACTGCGTTGAGCGAAGTCACAATAGTTAAGCACAATAGTTCGTCAATGTAATTGATCTGGATTTTGAGATCTAACCAATAATCCAATAATGTAACCAATAAGCACCAATAATCACTGATTGCTCATGAAGCGCTTTTCATGCTAAACGCACCTTTCGCCTATGGTTTAAGGCTCCTGTATTTTCACATTGACTGTCCTTGTTTGATAATGTTAAAAGTGACAAATCGCATAGCAACTTTTATTGTGGTATACATGACACTACAAGAATTTATATATAAAATAAAACTTTATATAACATTTGTAAAAATATTAAGATGTTCCAGTTTAACCTCAATAATTCAGTAATGATTAAAAATTAATGTAAAAAATGCAATATACATTTTTAAAATATATTTTCTTATTATTTGTGTTGCGTTCATTTCAGAGCTTTTGATTAATTCCTCAGATTAACATCCGGACATTATACCAAAATCCTGAATCGATTACTAGTATCATTTTGTATGTAAATTATATTTTTCTCTCCTATATTTTGGCATGTATATAACATTATATTTTGGCATGTAATTTCTTGATTCAGATGTTATCAAGCAAAGTTCACTAATGTAAAGACACATTTCCAACTACCCTTATAGAAATATCATACTAAGAATCATTGATAATTACTTATTATCCAGTATTTTTAATACTGAAAATAAGTAATTATCAATGATTCTTAGTATGATATTTCTATAAGGGTATTAAAGCAATTTTTGCTTTTATACTGAGACAAAAATTATCTCAAAACTAAGAAATATTCGCAAATAGTCCTAGAATGTATCCTTGAATGTAAATTCTGGCATATTTCCTTGAATGTAAATTCTGGCTACTTAAATTGGGTGTATATCAGTTGGACACGGGGCAATTGGACACAGTCCAATCACAAATCGCTGTTCCAAGGGACCCTCCAAATGTCTCTAATCACACGGTGCTGTGATTGGCTGTGTCCAAATGCACCGTGTCCAAGTGCACCGCTCCCACTTCAATTGAGCAAATAATCACTTGTTAAAGTAAATATTTAAAGAATGTTTGCTTGGGCAAGTGATTATTTGCCTAATTTAAGTAATCACAATTTACATTCAAGTAAATATATTTGTATATAAGTAAATATATAAGGACCATTCAAAGAAATATTTTTTAATCTCGAAATAATTTCAAGATTAAGATAATTTCGAGATTTTTTATTTTCCTCTGTGTGCATTTAAAATTCAATAAGTAATCTGTGATTTCAATAAGGTTTGTGTTCTATGAACAATGTCTGTGGAGATCACCTTACAGCAAATTGTAAATAGAAATGGTCATTCTTGCAGACACAAATGACTATGGATCTACTGTGGAATTCTATTATCCACACACTTTACTATCAGAGTACATTATAGAAACGTTAATTAAAACAATAATATATAATAGTAATTTAAATATTTTTTACCGTTCCAAACAGCATAATATTCAAAAACTTGATAAAAATGTTTTTATAAAATCTTTTACCACACGTTTTAAGTCCTGTTTGTGGACGTTGTGCTGTCAGATTTCCAATATATTTGGACACTTATTATGAGCTTGTTCGAAATGATTGATTGTGATAACTTACAGCTTTCTGATACTTACAGCTTTTCATTATAGGTAATTCCAATCCAGGTCGTGTTTCTAATACATAGAACTGAGTAAGTTGAATGGTGTCAGAGATACATACTTCCCAACGCGTTGATATGTTGAATCCCAACGTTAATACTTCAATATACCAGTAAACTATACCAGTATACTATACCAGTATACTATTATATCTATAAAGTAATCGTTTATTAAATTTCGTCTTAAATGTTGCAAATATGTTTGAAGGGAGCGGTGCACTTGGACACGGTGCATTTGGACACAGCCAATCACAGCACCGTGTGATTAGAGATATTTGTAGGGTCCCTTGGAACAGCGACTTGTGATTGGACTGTGTCCAATTGCCCCGTGTCCAACTGATATACACCCTGTTTGAAGACCTTTATAAGACAATTTTAAACAATTTTACGCTCACAGTTTCACTTGTGCACCTTATGGTGCACAACCATACCATGGATAACCTTAATTGGAATGGAATTGTAAAAAGTAACCATAATTTTCAAAAATTACACAATTTCTTGTTACTATTTCTTAAAGTTACTTCATATATTTCATCGTTACACTAAGGATGGTATTATTAGGAAAGAAAAATTACCTTTGATATCAATAAATATACAATGCTATCAGGTCAGGTCAGGTATCAGGTCTCAATATGTGGCTGCAGGCCGTTCTTTGACATAGGCCCCAACGCAATTTGCTCGTTGGTTAAGTGCAAATAAAGCCAGCGGCACGCGGTATTTGTTTTTGTGCTTAAGATGAGAGTGGGGACTGCGCAAACGCAGTCCTCAGAGCCAAAAAATGAAGCAGGAGAAGATAACACTCCCTATACTGGCCGCCATATATTGTCATTCTTTCACCTACACTGCTGCACTGGTACAATAAGTTAGAGTAAGACAAATATATATTAGTCTAACTCATTGTACCAGTGCAGCAGTGCAGAGCAAAATGACAGATCTTATAATGCTGTCGATATGCCGTAAACTTGTACCTCATGCGGAAAAGATTGGCGTACATTGGATCAAGAGAGCGTTCCTAAAGATGTTTACTATAGAATGGAGTCCACAAGAAGCTACAAACGTTATACAGTGCAATGCAGTATTTGTAGTTTCTTGTATTTGTGGACCATAACTTAAAGGTTATCTATATAAATGCTAGTATATGCGAGGATTTATAAGTAAATGCAACTTACCTATTACATCACGTTAAGCGAGTATTATAACACTTTTAAATTTTTAATTTTCCATAATTATTTCACATATACTAATGTTGTTAATAAGTAACAACGCAATATAATATAATAATTACCGATTAGTTATATACAACGTTATAAGAGTTATATAACTGTTCATTATTATCACATTACAGTTATATATTCATAATTACCGTTATATAACATCAATGTTATATGGATATAATTTAGTATATAACATGTTACATACTAGTTACATTGCTGTTATAATACAATTGCTAGTTGATAACAATACAATATAACAGATATATAATATAGTTATATTACAATTATAAACCACTGTAATATAACAGCAATATAAATAGAGTATAACATGTGTTATATAACGTGTTACTTCTGTTATATAAGAATTATCCCAGCAAACACGGGTATATATCTATAATATTACCTTAATAAAACAAAATATAACACGCAATATAACACAGATATATACACGTTACTAGTAATTTCCTACTCATAAAAATTACAGTTATATAACGCAAATGTAACATGTAAGTAACATATTACATAACCTTCAAAATGTGATCGAATAGTTATATAACTGTAATGAAACTTATAATATTGTTATATAACCTTTATATTTCTTGTTATTGAATAGTTACATATTAAGGAAGGACGGATTGGACGGATAATCTCTTCCAAAAATTAGTCTAAAACATAAAAAAATAAAAAGTAGATAGAACATGAATTGTAATAGACACAAATTGTACAAAATTCACGAAATCATAGTGAAAAGTAATGTTCATTACAAATAATTTTTTTATTATCGATGAAAATGTACAAATTGTGATATTTTTCTCAATGTAAAATGAGAAACTTTTAATAAAAAAAAAGAAATTATATATCTTCATCGAAAGTAAATCCTATTTGTAATAAACAACATTTTAAACTATGATTTCGTACAATATGTGTATTATAATTTATGTTCTATCCAATTTTAATTATTTATGTTTTGGACAATTTTTTGGAAGAGATAATCCGTAAAATTCTTCTTTAAATTGATGTTAAAATTTAAATATTTTAATATTTGTATGTGTTACAAACGGGAATACCATAAATATCAATTTTAATTATTTATTTAAATACATATATATTTATAATCATATATATTTTGTTTTGTTGCAAAACTAACTTGTACCTTTATTATAAGTATATATATATATATGTATAAAACATAGATTACCGAACAAACAAACAAAATATAATTTTTGTATATAGTTTCAATTAAAAATGAGAATAAAGTGTAAAAACGAGAGTGTGAGAACATTGTAATGAAATCAACATTATATATTATAATTGTAGCGAATTCTCTCAAATTAGCGGAGAGAATGACGCTTACTGGATCGACCTCGCACGAGGTCCAGCGGCGTGAGGAAAGGGAGGCGAAATCGATTCGAAGCTGATTTGTTCAAATTGATTTATTCACTTTATTTAACACTCTCGATAATTTTACGCCGCGGTTGTCTCGAGTCGATCATGAGTTGGAGCGGAAATCTTCTTAGAGTCGTAGCTTCGGTCACACAACTACGACGGAAATCTTGTGGAGCATCCAACGGATGCCCGGCCGACGGAGATCTTGACGCGGCCGACGGAGATCTTGTATCGCGGTGACCCCTGACTCTGTCCCGAAATGATCGTCGAGATTCCGCGGCACTTTAGCGCAAGACGATACACACACGAAATTCCAATTTCAAGCGCGCGCAACGCTAATCGAATGTACAGATAAAGTGTCGTTCGAGGCAATACGGGAACGCCGCGATTAACTATGAAAAACGGCCAAGGCAGACACCGGTCGCAACGGCCGACGGCTATGAGAGCGGAGCAATCCGGAGCTGCGCGAGAGCGCGGTCGCCGACGGCAACCGGCGATTCAGAAATATGAAAATTGAAATTCCGCTAATTCGGAATTCAAAGGAAACCAAGACAGCAGTTTTGAAAATAAAAATTCGAACATAGCTGACTACGCGATACGACTTTACTATCAAGGCGAGAGATTGCTCCGACTCTTCCGACGTCTGGCTGTTAGCTACTCGGATGCACGACTGTGTGGCCTTCTATAAAACGTGGCTAATTGCCGTGTGGAACAAGCCCACTTCTCTTCATCTCTGGCACCCGCTGATTGGTCCAGCGCAAAAGGTGATCGTTGGTCGCGTGCCTAATTTTCCTTAAAAGGAGATGTCTCACGCTATGTAGGGCTCCACGGCGCGTGCCGGCCTTCGATTCGCGGAAACACTGTTTATCCGCAGTTGCTATGACAACCGAAAGCGATCGGTGTTTATTACGGCTTACCTGGCACGCGCCGCGGAACACCTAGGCACGTGGAAGACACGTGACGGTGCCGATCTCTCATCGCGACGAATCTTCGCTAGGTTTTTCGCTCGCGTCGCGAACAATAATGAAAACGCGAAAAAAAACATATAAGAACGTACATTACAACAAAAACTAACAAAAGAAGATAATATCTAAATAATAGAATCTTTTTTAATAGAACCTTTTAATAAAACCTTTCTTATATTTTTCATTCGTTAATTTGTACATGTCCGTCGGGTTTTTCTTTTTCTTCTCTCTGTTTCCTTTGTTTAGCGAAACGCAGCCATTCCGCCACTATATTATCAAATCCAGCCTCCGTAAAAGTTGAATATTGTAAAGTAATTTCTCCTGGAAAATATAAAGTTAATAAAATAATATAGAAACAAATTTTGGTTAATAGATGCCTGTAGAACATGTAATAACATGTAGAACTTACTTCTCATAATTTTAATAAAATATAAATCAGACACTTTAAAATTATTGCAAATGCCTTTCTACGAACAATTTATAGCACACTCATTCGTGAATATTTTGAACAGAGTGCGATGAATATTATCACGGGGATTAATTCCTCCAATTTTAAATAAAAAGTCTTTCTATAAAAAGAAATAAATAATTACAAAACGTAATATATTATTATGATAATACTATATTTTAAAGATGTATACTGAAAAAGAGATATGTCATAATGTATACTGAAAAAGTTCAACGATCTACACTAAAAATAGCATTATGCAATATCGAAATAAAACTACCATTGAAATAATTTCAAAATTGAAAACCTGCATGCACAAGAAAAATGTACTATTAACAAATTAATATTAAAACTTACGAATTGTATAACTGCTTCATCGTGTAATAACGAATCGAAATCTCGTATACTTTCAATTGTTTGTAACGGTAAAATTTGTGTGATCAGACTGTTCTTATCGATATTTTTTGTTAAAACAGGAGCACGAGTCCTCATTACTTCTTCAATTCTGCTTACTTGTTGTTTCACATCTTGTAACATTAAATTCGATGTTGCCTGCATACGGAATATTTCTTTTAAGTATTCTGCAACGCAAGTCATATTACACATATTATTAAAGTAATAGATAATTATCTTGTACATGAGATACAAAATAAAATATAAATATTAAATATTATTAAATATGTTAAATATTTGTAATTCAACTCATATTGGTGTACACATATATAATAGCTACTATTGAAGTAGTAGCAAAAAAACTACTTTTATTGATATCGTTATATTTCTTCTATATATTCTTATATTATGTACTATGCCTTTTTTAAAATTATACGAGTCACCAGATTCCGTTAGGAGAATATTTTCAATTAATCAGTGATGGAACGCCTAAGTTCTCGACAAATCTTTTACAAATTGGATAACAGTGTATTTTTCATAAATATTTATTTTATTTCAGGGAACAAGTTACATGACAATACACATTCCCAGACAGCACACAATATTTATGGTAAAGATTCATAAATATATATTTTTTTTTTAATATTATATAAATATTTTATAAATATTTTATAAATATTTATATACTTAAAGTAAAAAGTATCAAAATATTAACATTTAGTAAATATTTCTATAAATATTATACATGAAAAAATAAATGTAATTAATTATAATCATTAAATTAATGAAGAAATAAGAAAATCGAAATTTAAATTGATAAAGTATACGAAAAGTATAAGTATACGATAAAGTATAAGAAAAAAATTTTTTAAATCAAAGAAATATTTGTCGTTAAATGTAATTTCTTAACTTAAAAAAAATATTTGTTAGATTTTAGAAAATATATAATAAATATACAGTAATATTTTTTAAAATGTGTAAAATGAGCTGTAAAATTATGAATTTCTAGAATAAAAATGATATCCTTACAAGAAGGAAATTAGTTTTTTTAATGTAAAAATGTGTTTAAATATTTGCTTGTTTTAAAAGTAAATAAAGTACAAGTAAATTATTTTATAAATCTAAATATATTATTTTCTAATATTAAAAGTATCTTTTTTGTGTTTCAAATTAAATTTTTTTTTTATCAGAAAACAATTTATTTAAATGTACAAAATTATTTATTTTATTTACTTTTAAAATAAGTAAATATTTTTAAATATACTTTTTACACACTTTTTAAACATACATTTTACATTTAAAAAGATCTATTCTCTTCTTTTAAATAAATCATTTGTTTTCGTATATGCATATACCATAAGTATACAATACAAAACGTCTCTCAAAGTGATAGTGGTGCAGTAGGTAAGGCGAACGGCTCAAGAACCAAAGGTTCCAAGTTCGAGTCTCGGCAACGGGTAAGCAAATTTTCGAAGTACAATTTAACTTTAATTATGTAGTATGTGAAACAATATAAAGCTAAAAACTAAGAATATATAGTTAAAAGATTTAAGAAAAGCTCAAGAAAAGAGAAAAAAGTCTATAAATGTTATATATTTTAATAAATATGTTTATAATCTTTATAATAACAAAAAATATTTATGATCTATTAAAGCTAAGATCATAAAAATATTTATGAAATATTTTGGTACATTTTTACAAAATATTCAAATAAATCTTATAAATATTTATAAGATATTTATAACTGTTTTTTGCTATCTGGGTTGTCATGTAACACATGTGTATTTGAATATGAATTTCTTCGACTTGTTCCACGATATAAAATAGATACTTATGAAAAACGCATTGTTCTGCAATTTGCAAAAGATGTTGAGATGTTTCAGAATTCAGACGCTCCATCATTGATATCAGTTGGAAACATTCTCCTAAATCATCTCCTCTTCTGTATCAGACTAGGTATTGGATATTGAAAATTGCAGATTGAAGATTACAATTGGACCAATTGGAACAAAGCAAACGAACATCGAAGTTTGTTGCAGTGATAAAATGTCGAAATGTAATCTTCAATCCGCAATCCTCAATCCATAGTCTGGTACAGGCTTAATACAATCCGGTGACTCGTAAAATTTTAAAAAGTCATAGAACATAATATAAGAATACACTGAAGAAATGTAATAATATCAATAAAAATAGTTTACTTTTTGCTATTACTTCAATAATGTTAGCGATGACAAAACATTTGAGCAGCTGTGAAAATGAGAAATATTGGAACGTCCTTTTTATTAATTGAATTACTATTTTCTGTAGGGATTTTAACTTGTTCTGTAAAATAAAACAACTTATCACAAGTGCACGGTTTTGTAACATGCAACAGATGTTTAAAGCAACAGAGCGCTCCATCGCGGATTAAAAAAAAATACTGCGTTAATGGAATGCAGTGACTTCCATAAATTTGGAAAAAGTTATAGAGTATGAGATTATATTGAAAAAATGTAATATCGATTAAATAAAGTATTGCATTTTTTTACATATTGCTATTACTTTATTATTTACCATTGTATATATATCAATAATGTGCATATACAGGGTGTTCGGAAAGTACCGGGACGCCCGAATATCAGGAAAAATATAAGTTTTACAAAAAAATGTTTCAGACAAAAGTTGTGGCGTTTAAAAAGATGTATTTACTGATCACATCAGTTTGACCTTGGGTTGCGTAGCGAAGGTCAGGTCAAGGTCACATTAATTTTTTTAAATG